>NW_023618488.1:4204-48018 GCF_015220745.1 Sebastes umbrosus | reverse complement strand
AAAAAAGACATGAACGTTGTATTGATGAATTACAGCACCCTCTTTCTTAACCATACCTCCCCCAGTGCCGTGGTTGGCTCGTCCAGATGTTCCCCGTGTTTTTTTATGTTCATACGGCTTACACCTCTTCCTCACATACAGCCACTGAGTGGATTCTACTGAATGGAGCGCGAGAAATTGTCCAGATACTGCGAGCGTTGTCACTCTCATTACATAGAGAGTGCGATATTGTTTACTGTCAGCGTGTCCTCACATAAAAAGAGCCAGGGTGGAAGCTGTTTTTCAAACAAGCGACACGTCGCTCAGCCTGTTCGCTGAAGCGCGGAGCAGGTGAGGACATCTTCATTGGGGAAAAACTGAAACAATCTGATGTTCGCTCGTTCGCATCGCGTTGAGTTAGGAAGAGGTGTTATGAGGCGTGGCCGTAGCCGCAGTTTGAACTTCAAGGTTGGGAGTTCGCCAAAAAAATCTAGACGGATGTAATGTGTAGCTACAACACAGAGAGGTCCAGTGTATTGGGATGCCTTGTCCGTGTCCTAACTGAATATGACGTGAGCGAGCGTCAGCGACAAAATTAGTTTGATTGCATTGGC
The DNA here is from genome assembly GCF_015220745.1 of Sebastes umbrosus. Lineage (NCBI taxonomy): Eukaryota > Metazoa > Chordata > Actinopteri > Perciformes > Sebastidae > Sebastes > Sebastes umbrosus. Next base: position 47,425 of record NW_023618488.1, on the reverse strand, counting down.
TGCAAGTTTTGTCAGACGCCCTATTAATTCCCGTCGCTCGCGCTTTGAAAGCGCCGCAATGGGTGAGAAACGACTGATTCGTGAAGTTGAAGGAGTTACCTGTATGATACCTCCTCACTTCACTATAAATACCTACATAAGGAGGCCGCTGGCTGGAGGGAGATCACCAGGAGATCGCCTGAAAGTTGGCAATATTGTAGGAAATTTACAGTAAATATCACATTATAAAACTTGTGTTTTAAGTTTAAAAAGTACAAATGTAGGAAGATAGCAAGTATCACCCGTCTTTTAAGTAGCTACGTCCCCAGTCTGATCTCAGAAAGTGCATATTTAACGGATTTATTGTGGACAGAGTGCGTCCGATGTTATAAGTAAACTAGAATGGCACTTGGAGAGCGCAGACCTCCGCCAACGCGTGACTTTAAAAACAGATCACAGCTCACAGCTGGCGGTACCGTGAGGTGGTCGGCTTATTATTGTTAACACGGTGTGTTTCCGTGTAACGTATCGGCGGATACCTCTCTCATTCAGCAGCCTTGTTATGTCTGTATAACGTTACACTACGTTGTCTCTCATCCCGCCAGCTACCGCTTTGTTCTTTCTCACCGCGGACGGCCAGCAGCTCCCGCACACACATCCACACACGTATCTCTGCTCTCAGAAGGAGGCAGGGTCACGCGTCATCATTTCATCAGTTACACTGCGCATGTGTTATACTCTGGTTAAGTGTGGTTTTAATGCTCAGGCTAATCGGAGTCCTTAAAAATATTCCTGAATCCAGATCATGATCCTGATCGCCACCAAAATCTAATGGATTGTTCATTGTGCCACACCCCACCCCTCCAAAAAGTTTTATTCAAATCCATGGTGTACTTTTGGAGTAATCCTGCTAACGGACAAACAAACAAACAAACAAACAAGCCTTTGGCCTTGGCGGAGGTAATAGAAAATCTATCCTCTTATCTTGTTGGTTTCTTATTCTGTCAATAAATAAACACAACGAGGTTGATATTCAGCATTACATATTATATAAAAAAATACTGGCTACGGCCACTAGGGGGTTCAGTGAGCCCCCTGAACCAAGGCAAACTGCGCCTGTGGGCATGGCGCAGATACACTGCGCCGTTATGAATCGCCATTATGAATCTTACAGAGAAGAGTACCGGCAGCTTGCGAGAAGCTCTGGTGTGCAAGAAAAATTCACGGTATACGCCAAGGAGTAAAATGTAAAGTGCTGGTGCTGCGTACCGGTGAGTACCGGCCCACTTCGAGTCCTGTGCTACAGTACTTACCTGTGAATAGGACATTTTACAACTTTTCCCATCCCTGCTGGTCATAACGTAAACATTTCAAACTCCTTTCCCCACAGTGCAGCTGTGAAGTGAAAGAAGTCGTGATCCCGAGGGCTGCGACTGAGAGCTCATTAAATGCAATGATGTCGTCACCGGCGGAGGTTTCAGGAAATGCGCCGGGGCGAAGGGAAAGGGATTGGCTTACAGTCTGTCACGGAGAGTAATGGCACGTCAGAACGCTGAGAGGAAACTCCTAATGGTCTACACTTCAATATTTAATGCCGTCTTTCTGGCCCCTTTCTGTTTTCTGCTGAGGGCAGGTATGAATAGAGGTTCCATATTTCACGGCAATATGAGTTATTATAATGGTGAGCGGAACAGTAGCTCAGTGGCAGTGTGTTTGAGGACAGGGTTATGGTGATTTACTTGCTGTGGTCGTATGCCGGCGTGTCTGTCCTCCAAACGCTCATTGGAAATAATGAGAGCCAGTTATTAGTACTCATAATTGGTAGTCTCGTCCGTGTCATCCTTGGGGTTGTGGGTTGAGGACAACAAATAATAGAAGAAGAGGCAATGCTATCTGTGTCCATGACTACGGCAAGAGTATTTCTTGATGAAGAGGTGGAAAGAAAAAGAAGAAAGAGCAAGTTATAGTGACATGGAAGCACACACTCCCGCCCGCCCACACACCACACACACTTTGCGACACTTTGTCAGAACTTTCCAGTTCTCAAGGCTCAGTTGCCGTGATCCAGCGTGGACTGGGAATAAAATAGTATCCATCTCACCGAAGTTATTTACCGTAGTAAGTCACACAATTAGATTTTTGTGAAACGGGGTTGAAGAAATGTGCCGCCGGGCTGAGACTTTTTTCACTTGTTCAATTCAACTCGTCGTCTGGTTGCTCTATCTTGAAACAAGTGGAGCAATTTGCCTCATGTTGCTACGTGCCGCATGAGACAATAGTGGAAAGAATTGAAATTATTTCAGCCCACAGTCAGGATTTAAACACTGAAAAGAGGATTAAACGTCTTGTTCGAATAGATGACTGAGAGGGAGGGAGGGCGTGAGGGAGAACAGTAAGAGAGGAGAGGAGGGGAGGATATCCTGCCAGCGCTGGGTGACCCTTTGACCTGAGATATCCTACTTAGGATACCAGTCTATGCTCACCACTGCCAAGGCCATGGCACTTCCCCTGCTGCTGTCCTCTGCCAAGGCCTCCCCTTTGATAACTGCAGAATCAGACTTCAGTGTCACGTGGTGTCATTGTTTTACCGTCCGTTCACTGGAGTGGTTTTTGCTATCCCCTCAAATCCCACTTCCTTCTTAACAGACCCACATGTCACACATTATGTGTTTCACACATGTAGAAATAGAAAACATCAGACCACAATTTAGCAGGGCTGGGGCGATTCAATACTATCACGATACTTGGGTGCCGATTTGATTCGTATTGCGATTTTTAAGTATTTTGATACTACAAGTATTGCGATTTTTGTTAACTTTTCAACACTAGACCATGGGAATAAAGTTTAATCATATACTTCAAGGGTCTTTTACTTTGGAAAATATCTAAATTAATAGAGTAAAAATGTTTGATTTTCAGCACATATGTAGTCAGAGATATCCTGAAGTCAATAATATCAGTCATTGTGAGGCATTATTTATTATTTCTCTTTATACATCCATGGTCGGCTCCATCGGGCCGTGTGAATTCATTTAACATAAATATCAGTATATGGGTGCTCTAAAGTTGTAGCGTCGGCCGATTTAACCACAGAGACGCGAGTGGCGGCTGGCTCGACCACACGTTACCGCAATAGCATTTCCTGTTCATGACAGAGTTAGCATGCCGCTAAAGCCGTGATGTCTAGCGCTGCTTTTCATGTCAATGTATGAAACCCAAAGTGTTTCCATACTTTAATGGACGTGTAGTGTTTACCACTTTGGATTTAACATGTGAGGGTGCAGATCGAATCCACAGACCCTCTGCTGTTTTCTACTTTCTCGTTTTGGCTCGCTGCAGCAGGCTGCTGTTTGTTTTGGTTGACTGATACGGAACGGATATGACGTCACGTTACAACAATAAAAGCTATCTTCCTTCTCCTATCCGCATAGACTCAAATGAAGCAATTCTGGCATTAAAGAATTGAGAAAAAATAAATCACGATACATAGGTGAATCCATTTTTTCCCCCACCCCTACAATTTAGGCATTTACTGACCATCATCCCCTAGCTTAACCCTGTCAACTCTACGCAGCTCTTCACTAGTCCAGTCCACTCAAGGTGAAGTCCAATGAAGCCGTTCAGTTCACATTCCCTACCAGCTCTGAACAAATCAGGTGATTCTTGAAAGCAGTGGCTAATATTAGCAATAATAAGACAACTGTGGTGTTATCGGAGTGGGAATTTCTCTGTTAGCATAAGCTAGTTGCCTTCCCACTCCTGCAGAACCCGCACCACGCTAACATGTCGCCACACCACACAGCTCCCAGAATGTCTGGAGCCTTACTGTAATGGTAATTAGCGAATTTCAAATTGTAATTGTACACATTATCTGTTACTTCCCAACACTGGCAGCAAGAGATTTTCCATTTCAGGAGATCGGGATTAGTATCACAAAAATCAACATATTAGAAAACATATTTGGGTTGGCTACCCGGCTGAATTCATGTCTGGGATAATGTCAAACTTTAGTTTTTTTCAGAACAATAACATGCACAGGGATATTTGGACAACCTCAAAACAGAGAAATTAGAATGTATGTCATGTAAGAAAATGGGACAAATCAGGATCAAGTATAACAATCACAAAGATTGACCCCAAAGCTTGTTTTGAGGTTAAAAATACATACTCATACAAATTTGATGGGCCAGAGCTTCATCATTTTTAGCCTGCCAACAGCCCAAAGGAGCAGGAACGGGCAAGGATGAGGAGGGATGGGCCAAGGCAAGAAACTGAGCTGTAGTGTGTGAAGAATTGATGACTAGCATTAGCTAATGTAGCTACTTAGGAAGAAATTAGTAGCTGATTTGAATAAAATCAAGTTACATTTTTGCTTGTCCTGTGCACTGATGACACCGATACCACAACGCCACTAATTTCTTTAACGCATTAACGCAACTTGCGATTTTTAGGTTGTAGCGGGCTCGGTTTTAAAGCTAAAGTGAAGATACTGGTATTATATGAAACTAGAAAACCTAAAGAATCCACCAACCGTGTCAAAGAGCTTAAATAACACTCAAAAAACATTATGAACAGATAAAAAATGTGTGATTATTTTGTGATTAATTGCGATTAACTATGGATAAATATGAAATATTTGAATCAATTGACAGCCCTAAATAATACATCTTTTCAAATTATAATTTCCTTGAACCCAAAACTGTATATTCAGGGAGAAATCCTTCCCGAAACTCCCTCTTTAACTCTTTAAACCTTAGGAGGAAAATATATGTCCTATTTTTCCTGTGCACCCATGAGTTCCCTTATTTTTAATCCAAGGCTGCTTGATGACAGTTTTATGTTGCTTTCAACCAAGACTCGTTTGTAATATACACTTGTAGTACCATTTCAGGGGCATCTATATTTTATTTGGAACATCTATTTTTCATTAGGGGAGAGTGCTGCGTGACCCAAAGGCATTGTTGTTTTGGCTCGGTGAAGGTGTTTGGAGAAAACATCACGCTGGACCCCTTTCACCTGCATCTGGCTGGCAGAGGGTTTAGGATGGAGAAACAGATTAATCTTCATATTTGGATTGTGCTGCCGGGCACTCTCCCCCTTGTTGTGAGTTTAAAATTTAATCCTCTTTAGATATGTGACGTGGCCTGGAAAAAAAAAAAATTAGTGCAAGTAAAGCCAAGTTCATTTCTTCACATATTAAGTGATATCATTTAACTTGTCTATTGCCTTGAGGAGTATGGCAGATCCATTTCTTGAAATACACAATAACATGCTCTCATCTCCTTTGCAGATTCCTCCTACAAAAAAAAGAGCAGGCTAAATGATATGAGATCGTATTACTTGTTAGGAATTGGCATCATAGTGTTTGAGTTGGGGAATTGGTGGAAGTGGGTGTGTAGTGCTTCTCTCAGCTTGCAGTATAGCGCTGATCATGTGTTAAAAGCAGCTTAGCTAAGCTCTTTAGAGTGATGATTACTATCATGCCTCTGAGTCACTGTGCAAGATCAGATTCCAGTATTTAGGAACTATCGAACTGCCCTACAAGATTTAGTTGCTCGGAGAGATGATGAGAATATGAACATATAGTCAGTGTGTGTGTGTGTGTGTGTGTGTGTTCTCCACATTTTCACTCAGTGAGCTATTTCTTTCCAAAATTAGATTCTCTGCCATTAGAAAAGCGACTACAATACCTACTCTGACAAATTGATCACCGGCATGACAATTACACCCTATTATGGGACATCATTAAAGTTAATTAGCTGAAGCATCTTCAGACCTTTCCTTGCAAAATAATGACACTTTGATGAAACAGTTTGAGTATTTAGAGAGACACTTAATGAATTTCTACCTCACAATTAATTACTTTCGCATTTTGAAAAACTCCCAGGTCAGAAATGTAGTGGTGGGTTAAAACCAATTTAATATATGCATATTAAAACACAGGAAATACTGACAACGTGTATTAAATTGAAGAAAAATAATAATTGTATTCTACATGCAGACTATACTCAAAATGAGAGAGGCAGGAGTTTGAAATATTCAAAATTGTTTGCCTTCTGGAGATCTCAGCTCGCCTACATTTTATTTACTCATCATACCCAAAATTTCCTTATTCGCTTTTACCGTGTTTCCAGTCTTAATCAGGCAGCAAACTCCGGTTCTGAAAAGTGAAGCCAATGCGGAAGTGCCTTAAAATTGCATTTTTTCTAATAGCCAGCAGGGGGCGACTCCTCTGGTTGCAAAAAAAAGTCTGATTGCATAGAAATCTATGAGAAAATGAGCCTACTTCTCACTTGATTTATTACCTCACTAAACATTGTAAACATGAGTTCATGGTCTCAATTGCTAGTTTTCAAGTCTTCTTCAATACAGCATGATGTTCATTCAGTAAATTATGTTCCCATTTAGAGTCAAATAGACCATAAAGCAGGGGATGCTTTAGGCCGTGGCTACCTTGTGATTGACAGGTCGCTACCACAGCGTTGTCCGTCTTGGAGATGTCCTTGTTTCGGTCTTAGAACTTTAACCCTTTCACAGTGTATTTTCAGTTTGTGAAAGTTAATTGTAACCTTTTGGTCGCCTAATAACGTCTTATTCGATGTTCAGCAGTACTTAGCTCCACCCTCTCGTGCCACTTATTGTGCGAAAAACCAAGATGGCGATGGCCAAAATGCCAAAATCGAGGCTTCAAAACGGCATTCCACAAACCAATGGGTGACGTCACGTTGACTATACGTTAATTTCTTATATACAGTCTATGGGCTTAATGCTAAGCTAAGCTAGCCACCTACTGACTGTAGCTTCATATTTATAGTAGTATAGTAGTAGATTTATAGTGGTATCAATCTCATGGAACTTAGTGTTACGCCCCAACACCGACCCCGATCAACCCCAGACGACAACTTTAAACAATCAAATCCATACGATTATTAACAAAGACATACAAACAAGGCAACACAAAATCATAGGCTGAGAGGCAGCAAAACCAGTAGTCTCTGCCCCCTGCTGCTGGCACAGGAGCTTTTTAAACATTTCCCTCCGAATCTCGTTGAGCAATGCAGCACACCTGGACATGGATACTGGAAAGGGAAAAAAGACAACAGCACAGGGAACCGTAACACTCAGCAAGAAAGTGAATTAGTGTATTTCCCAAAATGTTGAACTATTCCTTTAACATGCAGCATGTACAGTATACACATTATATTATGGATTCCTTATTGGCTGGATTTGTACTGTGAGTAAAACAGTTGAGAGTAGTGAGGTGTTATCAAGTCCGGAAAGCAAGACTTCCTCCAAATGAATTCCTGGAAGCACAGAGTGACAAAGACAGGAAGGCAAAGAGTGACGGACGGTAAGGAAGGGAGGGAGGAAGGAAGAACGGCCAGGGGAACATAAAGGGATAGAGGGCGATGAAAAGACATTGGGCGGATGAGCAGCACTGGATAGACAGATAGATGGATGGATGGACAAAGTTTGTGTATCAGCAAGCTAGGGAGAAAATGAGAAAGGAGTTGTGGTGCCTTCAAATGAAACTCGTGAGATTGTGTTTACCACATGTGAAGTCGTGTACACAATGTTCTTGGTGGCGTTCCAGTGGTTAAGTCATGAGAACACTGCTGCTAAGCAGCGGTAATATTAAGGTTACTGTTGCTGTCTAGAAGCCACAGAGGCTTACAATCTAGCAAGCTAGCAAGTGGGTAACATAATGCAGGAAATGCAAAGGCCTACTGACAGAGGAAAAAGATGAGGCTGTTGGGAATATCAACATTTTCCTCAGACATATACAATTACGAAGAAAAACAATATATGACTAAAGTTACAATATATTAACTTCCATGGCTTAAGCCATTTCTGACAATGTCAACAACTTGTGAACTCGGAGCTTTCAGAAACTCTCCACTTACAAGGTCGTGAATACCACAAGAGGGGATTTGAAGGCACCATTAGAGGCTGATTAAGAAGAAGTGAAGAAGGGGACACAGGCAGGGAAGATGGGAGGGGAGGGGAGGTCAAGGTTAAGCTAAGTTCACACTACACGACTTTCAAAGTGGTCAGATCACAGTACTGGCCAAACGGCGGTACTACAACTTCCGTGTCCGTCACCTGATGCCATTGGGCCCAAAAATACTTTTTCCCATAGAGTTACATTGGGAAAGAGACATCTGTAACTCAGCAGATAATTTTTTTTGAGGTAAATCAACTTCCCAGTAGGAACACTTGAATAGTCCTTATTTCAATCATTAGGTCCTAAAAGTTGTAAAATGCACTAATAGCCGAATCCAGAGTCATTTTTCTTCCTCCGTTGATGTGAATGAGACCCAGACCGAGGCTGGACCGAGGACTGGGAGGCGGAGTTAGCAAGCCGTGACGACAGCGTGACGACAGCGTAACGGCTGTGACTCGGTGACCGAGCTATGTGACAGAGCGGGCGTTACTGCGCCTGCTCCATAGGCCAAATGGATGCGGAAGATCACCGGAAGATCCGCATACTTTTCCACTCGGAAGTCGAGCCATTTTGGCATCACGCGCCACTGAGCAACTTTCATAGGAATGAACGGGGCCCCGCCTCCAACGCTGTATCCAGTTCTCTTAATACATCCATGCTTTTTTTTTTTACTATTTCTCTCTAGATGCAACAACAACTTTGCTCCATGTTGCAAATGCAACACATATAGTAAGTTGAAACGGATGCAAGTCAGCGGGGATATAGAACTATAGACAAGAAGATAAAGATGTAACAAGATCAAAGAGGGAGGTAGAGAAAGTGGAGAGAAATGATGCAGGTTATCAAGGGGAAGGTTGTGGTGAACCTTATGCCTCCACTCTTTACAGCCAAACAGAAAAAAATCTGCCCTGCATTATCTGGGGATGATGGAGTTCAACCACTAGACCTGAAACTCAACCTTGGGCTGTCTCCTCCTCCTCCGTCTTTTCTACCTGTATGAAAGCTCATTTCCTGATCCGCCGTATGTATTCTGTGGTTTAAAAGAACCAAAAAAGAGGAATCCATGTAGTGCAGGAGTATGAGATTTTTATATTCGCTCAATAAGCTTCATCAACAGGAATGGGAGACGGATGCCTGCACGCTGCTTTGTCTCTCTGTTTCCAGGGTTTCAAGGAAATGGCTGCGCTGCCTGTTCTTGTGTCCCTCCGGTGGAATCGCAAAGGTCACAGTCACACACAAGCAAATACACACACACACCTTGACACCATGCTGACACCATACAGACACCAATACAAAAAAAGCCCCCCACACATCTACTCACAGAGAAATTACTTTTCTGAAGTCAGATGAAATTCACATTCTACAGGACGGGGACTGGCGCAGGTTCAATAAGACCTGAACCAGCCAAGTTGGGGATTAGTTTCTGCTGGGTGGTATAATTAAAAAAACACGTTTGATGATTTCAAAGTAAAATGCCTAAAAATTGCCTTCCTTTGTTAGTAAATCTACCTGAAAATTGCAGTGTTTTATTAGTGACCTCATACTGGGCCAATAGGAGTAATTAGCAGTTCAAGTCAATAAAACATCACCGATTGTTAAAACAACCTCCCCCCCTGCTGATCTCATCTAAAAAATCACTATTAACTTTCTAGATGATATCCAAATTTTTGAATGATCCCAACCTGTGTCGTCAACCCCCAGAGCTTTGATTGACAGGTTAATGGCCAATCCCATGCAGGTAAACTACACATAAACTGTTGCACAGATCGGACCATATCAAGTGCAAGCACTGATAACTTAACATTTTATTTCAATAAAAAAACAATTGCGTCTTCCAAACTGCTATGTATGGGCGAATCAACATCAGATGTCCCTGGCAAACCTTGAGGTGGTTGCCCAGCTATTTGTGAACCCGGTCATTCATTCTTAGTAACTACGACTTACTTTGTTCTTCTTTACCTTTCACTTGATTTGGTCTGTTTGTTGTTGTGTCTCGCTCAGAGATGTCTCGTTCTGAAATGTTGCGGTCACATCCGCATTGCAGAAAACCATCTTGATGTTCAGAACTGACATTGAAAATCTTTTTAGATAACGCTAAGCTACGCTTTCTGTAGTGCAACACAACAAACTCTGCCCAGCACTTGCACTACTCTCCCTCACGTTTCCACTGTTGTCAAGTCACATGACACAATAAGAAACCGACCGGATCGAGTGAAAGGTAAAGAAAAACATTTTTATTTCTCTGTAGGGTCCTTTCCATAATGTTGTCAGACACTTATAATAACAATCTGAGCCTGTGGACAGCCACCGTGACGTCACCTATTGGTCTGCGGACTGATGTTTTTGAAGTCTTGAGTTCCGCATTTTGGCCGTCGCCATCTTGGTATTTTTTGCAACTAGAAGTGACACGTGAGGGTGGAGCTAAGTACAACCGAATGCGGTCGAATGCGACCAAAAAGGTTATATTAATTTTGATGAACTGAAAACACTGTGAAAGGGTTAAAGTTTTTAGATGAAATCACAGACAACTCCCAGACCGGACAACACCATGGTAGCGACCTGTCAATAACAAGGTAGCCACGCCCTAAAGCATTCCTTGATTTATGGTCTATTTGACTAAATTGGACCATAATTCACTGAGTGAGAGTATAGGCTCATTTTCTCATAGACTTCTATACAATCAGACTTTTTTTTTTGCAACCAGAGGAGTCGCCCCCTGCCGGCTATTAGAAAGAATGTAAGTTTAAGGCACTTCCACATTGGCTTCACTTTTAGAACCGGAGATTGCCCACCAATTGCTGCTCGTTTTGTGGCTTCTGCTTCAGCAATCTTGCTCAATACTGACCAATTTCAAAAATTGTTGTCCCCATTAGTCACAAAAACATGGGAAAATAGGGTCCAGGATGAAAAAATACCAAAGATGCCCTTTAAGGAATGTCTTGGCTAGTAAAGGGTTTATTAATGTGTAAATCAGTTGCTAAGAACCATCTGTAGTGCTGTCCAATAGTTGTAGGGGGCCAGGCAATATGATAAACTTAAAGGTCCCATATTGTGCTCATTTTCAGGTTCATACTTGTATTTTGGGTTTCTACTAGAACATGTTTACTTGCTGTAATGTTCAAAAACATTTTATTTTCCTCATACTGTCTGCCTGAATATACCTGTGTTTACCCTCTGTCTGAAACGCTCCGTTTTTAGTGCATTTCAATGGAATTGCAACGGAATTGCGTTGTTAGGCAACAGTTTGTGTCCATGTTTACTTCCTGTCAGCTGATGTTATTTACATACACTGCAATAGGAAATAAACTGGGACATATTTAGAATGTTTAAGTTTAAAACCGTGTAATGGTCTATTATTCTATATTTGTTACATCACAAATGGACAGAAATCCTAACGGCTTGTTTCAAAAACACAATTTCTGAATACGGGCTGTGTGTATTTCTCCATATATTGAGCGTTTTGATAGTTTAACAGTATATAAAGCACTTAAACCTGCTTTATAATATAAAATACATGACAATCTCACTTATTACAATATGGGACCTTTACATTAATAATCTCAATATCTTCAATGGTGATTTAGCTTATGGCCCACTGATGAAAGCCTTGCGTACAAACTTGGTGTGTGTGACAAACTCCCGACACTGTTTGGATCGCTGGGAAATGAGATCCAAAACAGACCTACAATTACCGCTAATCACCACTCACCTGCGAAAGAGAATGAAAGGGAGATCTTTAAAATTGTAACTTTGAGTGTAAAAAAACCCCACACAAACACCAACTGCAATTTTTGGCGTACATAATAATATACAATTTTGCTATCCACAAAAAAAAAAAGATTTTCACTTAATTATATCATCATTTTGTGAAATAATGCTGATCATGCTCGTAAACATTTATCACAAGCCCTCATTTTCAGTATTCATTCATGCCACTAAACAGGCTCCAACTAACTCTGAAAGAAAATTGTGTTTTCAGTGGAAAAGCCCTTCAATTGTTGTTCAACCATGTCAATGACTTTCCCCCTCAACCTGAGTGGACCCCAATTATCCAGCAATTTACAGCACACTTGTAGTCTGATAATTGTAGTCCTGTCCACGGAGAGTTCTCTGTGTATCATTTGCTGATGATCTGGGTGCCAGTCAATAGTATAGATGCAATTTCATTTATTCCTGCTAACACGGAGCATTTGAGGAAGGTTTTCCTTGTTTAAAGTTGCTTCTTCTTCTTGTAGTAATTTATGCTATGCATTGGCATAGTTGGTTGTTTACAACGTAAGTTATCATCTCAGCGTTCTTGTTTGTCAGGGTTTTGTTGCAGCGATACCCACACTTGACGGTTTGCTAAACCAATCCCCCAAACAGGGATTGTCCAATCACAGCTCAGCAGCTAGGCAAAGCGAGCTGTCAAGCTTCGGATTTCTCTACATGTAGAAGCGGTGTATATGGGGTTGTAGTAAGAGAGATGCTCTGCATTTAAAGCGTTTGAAAGGTGTCTGGTTTATTGTTTTTTTCTAGGGCTCTCAAAGTTAACACGTTAATTCGTTTTAATGCAACTCATTTCTTGTGATTTTTAGATTGTAGCAGGCTCTGTTTTAAAGGTAGAGTGAAGATATTGGTATCATATGAAACTAGGAAACCTAAGGAATCCATCGGTACCAACTATGTCAAACTAGCTTGTCGCAAAGGAGGCTAAATAACGATCCAAACTTACGCTGGATTTTGGCGAAGAAAAACTCTCATGGCCATTTTGAAAGGGGTCCCTTGACCTTTGATCTCAAGATATGTGAATGAAAATGGGTTCTATGGGTACTCACGTTTGATAATTATGATAATCACATGCAGTTTGGGGCACATCAGTTACTTTAGTGAGTACAATGTTATCGTAAGGGATAGAAATGGGTGCCAGCATTATGGAAATGATAAATAAACTGGTAATAATATTCCTGAGGGTGCCTCATGGATACAATTTGGAGATCGAAATGAAACGAAAAAAAAAAAGTATATTATGTAACAAAATACATAAGGTTACATTATGTTATATTAATTCTAATAGGTAAGATAGCATATCAGAATATATTGCTACCGATCTTTAAGTTTGTCAATCTTTGTTTTTTTTGTTGAATGTGGTAATAAGGTCATGTTAATGCTTCATGGCACCTTTAATTGACCATAAACTCCCTTTCAGATTTACCATACACTCTTTTATATATGAGCTAGTATTACAGTCTTATTGTAACACATGTAAGGCTTTTTAAAAAGTGACATTTTCATTGTGGAATAACTGACTTTCCAACACACCCCTCGCCTGCTATTTGGCATCAGCTAAGAGCAATAAAAAAATTAACAGAGGAGCGTGGCTAATATTTATTAGCCTTTTACCCTGTTTTTCTAATCCAAGCAAAAAAAGGGGTTTATGTTTGCTTCCTCTCACCTCGTCTCCAGTGAGATGGAAAGGGCCGGTCAGCTGAGTGTCCAAGTGACCGAGAGCAGGAACTGCCTTTCCCCTCTGTGCACTGCTAATGACAAGAAAATAAACACAGGAAACGGCCAGCCCCAGCTCCCTGCAATTAGGTCACCGTCACACATGCACACGCACAAACAGACATTGTGCTGCTGACTACATCATGTTGTGTGTGTGTCTACAGTAAAAGCTGCAGCTGTTACAGGACAGGATTACTGGCAAGACGAACAGAAAGACTCGGTCCTCTAGTTTCATGGTGTGGTCTGGAGGAACGACCGGCAGCAATATGTGCAAAGCTGGTAGTAAAGGACTGAAAAAGTGGGGTTAATTAAAAATAATAAGCTTGTAAAAACTCCGCTAGGCGGCTTCAGCGGGAGTCTGTGAGGTTTGATCAGAATCTATCGACAGTGCGGGCAACATAAACATAATACGTAACCTTTATTTAGTCAAATTGAGATTAAAACCTCTTTTTGCAAGTGAGACCAAGCCAAGACACCGTTAAGCATCCAACACATAACAGGACAACAACAACAAATCACAGCAGGGGGCCTTTTTGGGGTGGATCATATTTAATGCATGAAGAACGTCAGGGACTTGGAAGGCTTCCAAATCAAACTAATTAGCAAAGGATGGGGGGCATACTTGATGGTGTTAAGATTCAACTGGGATTGAGGAAGACTGCTGATCAAAAAGGACGTTTGTCTGCGATAGACAATTCCAATTTTCAGTACCTGGGGGAAAATCAGAAACCGTTTTGTTCTGTAATACTTTAATTGTCTTCCAGAATTTTGAGTGATTAATAAAACAGTCATTTGTCAAGGTACGGTAATAATTTGATTTAGAGTTCCGAATGGATAAGCTACACTGATTTCTCAAAGTTGTGAAGTGTTGCGAGTCTTCAATACTTTTGTCTTTGGAGAACCAAAGATTGATCAAACAAACTAGGGGTGTCGCAATATACTGGTATTGACGATAACCGTGATATTTAAAAATTAAATATTGATTTCTTGTTATTTATACAATTATGATAATATTGTGTGAATAACATTGCCTCTTTAATCATTTTATATATATATACAGTTATGAAAAAAAGAAAAAACACAATAAGCAAAGGTAAAGGTGAATTTAACTTAAAGCACTATTATTATTATTATATCAACTTTCCCATAGATATCGTGATAATATTGTTATCGTGAATTCTTTTGGACACGATAATCATGTAATGAAAATCTGATAATGTGACAGCCAACAAATGTAGTCATTTTAAGCCAAACCTATGAGTTTTTTTAGTAAACCTAACCAAGTCTTGACACCCACTGCTACCATCATTTTTATCAGCCTTTTTATTATTATTAGTATTAGTTATATTCCTATTATTATTACAGCTATTAATTCCGATAGTTGTATTATCACTCTTTTACATCCACTGCTATTGATTTTTGTTATTAGTCCTATTTGTATTAGTTCTTACAGTTTCTCTCTCTCTCTCTCTCTCTCTCTCTCTCTCAATTTTCAATTCAATATGCTTTATTGGCATGACTGTTAGGTGAACAATATTGCCAAAGCGTCAATTCAATAATGAGAAAAAAAGAAGAACAAAATAAAGACAAAAACATATATACGTATATACATATATGCAATTCATTAAGCAAATTATAATATATAGATATTTAAAAAGAACATGGAAATGGTATAAAAGGTAGAAGTCTCTCTCTCTCTCTCTCTCTCTCAAAACCCAACCGGTCGCAGCAGATGGCCGCCCACCCAGAGCCCGGTTCTGCTCGAGGTTTCTACCCGTTAAATGGGGAGTTTTTCCTGGCCGCAGTGCATAACAATGCAATGCCCTTTGTAAGATCTCTTGTTGGGTCTCTAAACTATAAAGTACGGTCTAAACCTGCTCTATATAAAAGCGTCTCGAGATAACTTCTGTTATGATTTGACGTTATATAGAAATAAATTGAATTGAAGTAGTTTGATGTGTTTTGTTTTTTAGTCATATTACAACATTAACCACGCATTTAAAAATCAGGGAAAAAATACGTTTCCCTTGAGAATGCAGATTAGTTGTATGGGAACGCAATTTTGTAGGAGACGGGTTACATTTGGGTTCAAACGTTGCTATACTCTCATTGGTGCGCGTAATGTTTTTCCAAGAAAAGCACAGACAAAAAAATGAAAAAAAAAAAATCTGTGATGTGAGATAACCAAAACTGTTGGCAGAAAATGTGTTCATGGAGGACCCCATCACTCATAGTAAGAAGCTGGTTGAGAAGTAGTGTTCTTTAAGTTTTTTCCTGTCCAGCATCTCTCCATATAACAGGTAAGAGTAGGTTTTAATATTCCTAACACATCCACATCAGGATCACCACGCCCACTGCAGTGGCATTTTTGGCTGTTACCTCCACTGTTCTGCTGTGAAAACAGAGGCCAAAGAGAGCGTGAGATAGACAGAGAGAAAAGGGTAGCAACAGCTGGCACCAGGTGCTGCTCCTACCAGGCCCCTTCATCTCTAAACCCCATGTTTAGATTTGGCACTGTCACTCCGACCATGACTGAGCCTATTTCCCACCACCGACACACACACACACACACAGACACAAACACACGCAGCGGGCAGGCCAGACCAGAACAGTGGGGCCAAAGCAGCAGTCTGATAAGCTGTGATAGCGATTAGTCATGTCTAAGGCCAAATGTCCATGTCAGAGATTCAGAGAGGGGGGGAGAAAAAAAGAAGAGGAATAGAGGAGGTAGAGAAAAGGATAGATCTGGATAAAGGGAAAAAGACAGGAGGGATTGATCAGAGAGACAGAACTGTTGCCTGAGAGAGATAATGAGCAAGCCACAGAGGATGAAATAAAAGAGAGAAAGAGAGAGCGAGAGGGGCCTATAGGGAGGGGAGGAGATGGAGAATGAGCGATAGAGTTTGGATGGAGGAGAAATAAAGTGAGCTTGATCTGTGTGTGTGTGTGTGTGTGTGTGTGTGTGCGTGTGTGCGTGTGTGTGGGTGTGTGTGTGTGTGTGTGTGTGTGTGTGTGTGTGTGTGTGAGAGAGAGAGAGAGAGAGAGAGAGAGAGAGAGGCTGTCAGTTTAATTGATGCTGTGACAGCCTGACCATTTATTTTAATGGTGGTGTTTTGCAGTGCTCCATCACGGCCCGACACTCACCTCTTATGTTGGACAAGTTGCTACATTTTTTTTTTTTTTGGCAGAGGAGAGAGGGTGAAAGTCAGAGTTACAAACGACGTGAGTTTGTGTATACGCTATCAGCACGCCTCGGCGTCTTTGTTCAGTCTGGGAAGACAGGGATATATGTCTTCGTGGATGTGTGGGTGTATGCGGGCGGGAAGCGGGAGAAGTGAGTGTGGGTCTGAGTTTTTAGCACACAGGCGTAGTTTTCATGTGTGCTTCAACACGTGCGTTAAATACGTGTGTGTTTGTTTAGTGTGTGACTGTGTGTCCTTTTGCGCTACATCCTGCAGGATGGATTGTTTCCTCGTCCTTTTCCTGCTTCGTCTTATTTTAACCCCTGAGCAAGGCTGGACACAGGGAACACACAATCACACAGCTGTCCACTTCTCTCACACACACACACACACACACCAATCACACACACACACACACACACACATAGAGCCGTGTACTTCTATCTATGTGAGGACACTCATTGACTTGATGCATTCCGGCGGCTGTAGCTCAGAGAAAGGTTGAGCGGGTCGTCCACCAATCGTAAGGTTGCTGTCAGTGTATGAATGTGTGTGTGAATGGGTGAATGCTGACATGTAGTGTAAAGCGCTTTGAGTGGTTTGGAAGACTAGAAAGGCGCTATATGAATGCAATGTCCATCCATTTACCATTCCGTAGCCCCCCTACCCTAACCTTAACCTTCTCAACTAAATGCTTGACCCCAACCCTAACCCTAAATGTCACTTTCCAAAAATGTCCGCACTCTGAAGGTCTAAAACTCGTATTGGTCCTCACAAAGATAGCTGTACAAGTACACACACACACACATAGATGCATACCCACACACACACAAAAGCACACACCTACAATTCACCTTGACATGCCCACACAGACCTTCTGACGAGCCGCAACCTTTCTTTAGATATACACACACACCAACCTCTGTCGGCAGCTGGCATATGACCAGTCACTGTGTGTGTGTGTGTGTGCGTGTGTGTGTGTGTGTTTAAGATGAGTCAGAGGAACACAGGGACAGCAGGGTGGTGCTGGTGGCAGGGGGTTGCTGTAACCGTATTATTCTAACCAACCCATTGTGGTCTTTTCTCAATGACACACACACACACACACACACACACAGTGGAAAAAGCCAGGCCAGCTATCCAGGGACCAACCTCCGACTGCCTCTGCCTGTTTTATTAATGGAGCGCCCTGGCTCTGTCGGCTCCATAATAGCTACTGTGCCCACGGATCTGTCTGTCTCAACAGTCACACACACACACACACACACACACGCATACACGCTTAAGTCACAATTGGGGGCGGACATTTTAATACCCCCACTAAGGGGTCACCCCTTTCTGAATGGTTTTAGAGAGATTCTGGAATGTACAAAGTAATTTTTTGAGTGCCCAGATTATTAAAATCGGTTGAGATTTTAATTTAAAAGAACTTTTGTTCAATCAGTTATTTTACCTTGCGATTGGGGACAAATAATTTAAATGTCACATTTGGGGTCTTCAGCTATACACAAATACACAGACTGATAAAAGTCACCTTTGGGTGCCTTAATTTCCAATTGGGGACACATGTCACATGTCATTATCTGCATGTATTTTAAGCTATGTTTAGTAAGGAAAACATGTTATGTGAATATGAAATCCATCCTTTGATCGAGTAACACTGTTCTTGAGTAGCTCCTGAGATATCATGAAAAAAACCCACATTAAACTCAATCAACGTAAGCCCTAAATGACCTCATACTGAAGGAAGATTTTGCTTTTTCTTTTGTCTTTGGGAAAATGTCAATGGTTAAAGTGTGAGAGAGAGAGTTATCCTCCTCCTCTTATAACTGTTCTGGCTGCCTCCAACTATAACAGCAAATTGCTGAAAAGGAAGGAAGGATTTTCACACTACTATATAAACCAAGATGAACAGCTTGTTGACACACTGAATCATCAATCCAGATTCTACTGTCAAGACATCAGAATCAGAAACACCAGTCAAAATTGCAGATTTGGAGACTGCAACCCATGCTACGGACTTGTCCAACACCCTCCTCTGGCTTGACTAAAACACAAATGGACTGGACATATCCCCGCCGCCTCCCGCTACAGACCTGGCCGACACCCTCTCCCGGCACCACAGACAATTCCCAAAGGCCTCAGCTTTTACTGTAATAATACATGTATAACTTAGCATCAAGTCAGTGTTCTCATTTTGGGTTTAAATTCTTGCAAGCTCGGAATTCAGTCTTTCAGATGCAACCTGCTGATATTGTCTCTGAACCCAACTGTAAATAATATTGATATCAGATATCATGAATAACAATCACACTACGGGTATCAGTGCATCCCTGCAAAACTGATTAAGACGGCTGGCAAAGAGAAGGATGATGGCTAAAGTACTGGCCAATCCTTCCCATACCTACATGTCTTATGTAGTTACGCCAACCCAGGTGTGCCCAACCACAACAGTTGTTTCAACAAATTTCTACAGTAAACGCTGGGTATTAAAGCTGATTAAGAGGCAAACTGAATATGTCAGTCATAGTAGCACCACAATGAAAATCTGCATGTAAATAAACAAGACTTCTGTTTGCTGTTAACTTGTGTTTTAGTAACACAATACATGAACATCATGTACAAACATGCCACAGCTCAAATACATGAACATCATGTACAAACAACCCAAAGCTCAAATACATGAACGTGAACGTGCATGTAAGTCCTCTTTACAAAAATTAAAATTGAAAAAAAATATACTGTTTAGTACCTGGCGGACAAAACAATGATTTGATAAAACAATGGTTCAACCAGACTTACATTTCTGCAGAGCGCCCAAAGAAAACGTGATTCCAAAATATTTAGAACCCAATTGCACCGTTAAAGGGACTATTTGTAACTTTCATAAATGCTTGTTAACAGCGACACCTGTGTCCGTTAAGTCAACTAAAGTCAGCGTCCTGTTGCTCGCGCTTGCTCGCTCTAAATAGACATGAACGAGCATCGCTCAAAACAGTGAGGCGACACACGTCAGCTAAAAGCACAATATCACTCTATATTTCAGCTGCTTGGCAGTAATGTTAGCTGACCAGACGAAGGTCTCTCCATGAATCAATGCTGATCCTAGTGTTGGCTTTTCCTGCCTCAGCCCCCGGTGTCTCCCTCTACAGAGGGAGACACCGGAGACTGAGCAGGAAAAGCGTGTCAGGTGACGGAGCTCCGCAGATAGACATGTTATCGCCTCCCTGACCGGGTGCCGGTGTCTCCTCGACTGTACCTGCAGGGAGACACCGGCACCCGGTCGGAGGCGATAACATGTCTATCTGCGGAACTCCGTCACTTCACAAGGCACAGGGAAACCTCTGTTGGTCTGGAGGAGCTGCAGCAGTTATTTCAGCACAAACGTCCATTGGACATTCACTAGATATTCTCAGAGCTAAACTAACTCTTCTGCAGTGTGGAGTGAGCGCGCATTCACGTCTAGAGATGGAGCGAGACAAAGAGGACGCGCGCGGTGTGTCTGAGTGAAGGCAAGCAGAGGAGACGAGGCTCTGGCCACACGTGAGCGTGCATGTGCGAGCGTGCATGTGCGAGCGCGCATGTGTCCCGACCCTGTTCATTTATATGCTTAAAAAGTTACAAACAGTCCCTTTAATCTACAGTATGTTAAAATAGGCATTATTGAAGGAGAGAAGAAAAACATCAATATAACAGGAGACCCTAAACAAGAGCAATGAGCAAAATGCATAAGTTGACATTGAATTGAAAAGCACCAATAGCTATTCCTGAGCACAAGCCTTTCTCTTTAAGGCAGTGATTCGATTTCTGACATAATTTTTCACTCCAGTCCAGTTTCTGTCTTTCAGCGCATAAGGTTCCGCGTTGATACACTGTATGCAGTCATTCTTTTGAGGTAGCTTGCATTTGTGGATGAAGCGCATCATGTGTCTTTCAACTGCACGTACCTCATTGTCTTCCCACTTACGTCTGGAGTTACCTCGGTTGTCTGTGAAGAAAAGAGAGAGGGGGTGTCAATATCGCATTACTCAAAGCATTTTTTGTAATCTACCCAAAACAAAGTTCACAACCTCTGCTTTCTTTTTCAGTTCAATTCACTTTTATATAGTGTCAAATCATAACAGAAGTTGTCTCAAGACCTTTTTCATATAGAGCAGCTCTAGAACTTACTTATACGTATTATTTACAGAGACCCAACAACAGATCCCCCATGAGCATGCACTGGTGCAACAGTTGCAAGAAAAAACGGGTAGAAATCTTGGGCAGAACCAGGGTGGGCGGCCATCTGCCTCGACCACCTTTTAGCACTACTGTTCAAAGTGCAAGGACGTCACCAAGGTCATCCATATGACTGCGGTGCAGAATCTGGCATAATGCCCTTCTTTAGGCTAAAACTGGATTGTACTGAACACATTACTGTCACTAGGTAAGGATACATTATTAATCCTATTCATCCTAATCTGTCATATCAGTGATCAGATATTAGTGATCAGTATGTTTTTAGTATGCCCATTTATCATTTAGTAGCCTCTGTAAGGGCTAAGTATTATTCCGGTGTAGGACCAGGTGTATATTTACCGTCTGTAAATGATGTATCTCCCAAAAAAAAGGTTGATCAAGCAGGAGGAACCAGGGAGCAACTAGTCGCAGATACCAACTTTCTCCCGTTAAAGAAGACCT
The DNA here is from genome assembly GCF_015220745.1 of Sebastes umbrosus. NCBI lineage: Eukaryota > Metazoa > Chordata > Actinopteri > Perciformes > Sebastidae > Sebastes > Sebastes umbrosus. Next base: position 26,155 of record NW_023618488.1, on the reverse strand, counting down.
AACCCAAGCCAAAACAATATTTTCCTACCTTTATTGAGAGGAGCTCTGGAAGAAGTGGTCGGAAGACGAGATGTAGTCTCTGGTGCCTCATGGCTGCCTTCGCCTTTTGCCTCATGGTCATCTTCGCCTGTTGCCTCATGGTCGTCTTCGCCTGTTGCCTCATGGTCGTCTTCGCCTGTTTCCTCATGGTCATCTTCACCTGTTGCCTCATGGTCGTCTTCACTTGTTGCCTCAGTGGACGACTCATCCGGCTCATCCTCATCACTTGACACATCCTGATCTTGTGAGGAATCAACTTTTTCTGAAGAGAAAATATGAGAAGAGAAAAAAAAGGTACAGCCCCAGCAATTGTAGAAATCCAACATGTCTATTCTGAATGGATTGCCCACATTATTGCAGTTGCACAATAATCAAAATAATTTGGTATATAAATGTTATACATAACATGAACATACACAACATCTTCTATGGGGAAAAAATGGGAACAATACTTAATCTGTTTCAATTTGGAGAAATGCAAATGTACAGTTTGTTAGGTTGATATGGTTCTTTATGTCTAGACTTAAATTACCAAACACAGCATAAAGGGTACCGTACTGCTATAACAAGTACTGATGATGCATTTCTCATGAGACAATAACCATGGGTTGCCCCAGCATCTGAACTATAATATACCAATATACACTCATACAGTATATCCATACCTTCAGGGTCAATCTCGATGTCATCAAGGGTTTGACCTTTATACTGTGAGAGAGTCCCCTTCTCCACTGCCAAAAGCACTTTGCTCATTTTGGCGAGCTGAAGGGTTCCCTGGGGCAGGCGGTAGTACTGTCTGTGTATGCGAATGTCATGACCCAGAAAGTCTGCAAATTGGTCTGCTTCATTTTCTTGAAGATTAAGTACCTGAGACATTGTTGCTATGTGCTTTCGGAGCCTTGTTGAGGTTAAGACCTCGGGATGTTTGGCACCACTCTCCCTTGCAAACTTTTTGATGCATTCTCCTCCTTTGTAAGCTGATAATGCTCCTGGTCTACCGAACATGTAGATGTTCTCTTTGGAGACTCCGCACACCTCACGAGTGCCAGCTAGGAGCTCCATAGCTGAGACCATTGATGGTTTTAGGAGCACAGGGACTCCTCTTCCTCGTTTTCCCCTGATTTCTACTCTGGTGAAGAAATCACACATCTTGTTCTCAAGTGGGGTAAGACATACGGCCATGTCCTCATTGAGTTCGGACTTTTTCCTTGCTTCAAAAGTGGCCAACTCCATTCTTGACACCTCTCCTTCTCTTCTTCTGTTGAAAACGATTAGCTGAGCAAGTGTCACTTTGGCAAGTGCTGCATAGTTGTTTGCAGAGGGACACAGTCTCAGCATTCTATCAGCAATGAGTTTAACATTTTCCATGTGAGAGTCCAAACGTTTGACGTCTTCAGTGAAAGGTAGAATCTGTGGTGCATTCCACTTTGACTCTCTCAGAGTAGTTGTTGCGCCTCCTGTAATTAATCCCTTCCATCTGAATTTTGTAATGGTTTTGAATTCTTGAGCAAATTGCACAAGGCTCCAGTCTCTGTTGACTGTGGACAAGTTATCACTTTCTATAAGCTCAGAGATTATACCCAGACTGTTGCCAATTTTTAGGCTTAAGGAAGGTGCGCGGAATGTGTTGTTCTCTGGGTTGTACCCAGCCAACTCTCTCACTGCAGATATCACATGATTGCAATTTGCAGGATTGATGAGTTCCTCTGCCTTCCGGATAGGAGTATTCTTCTGAGCCACTAGAAGTAGTCGCCCAAGTTCTCGAAGTCTTTGCCTTATGTAGTCATGTCTGTTCTTTCTTGACCCGTTTAGATCAAACAGGTGTTGTCCAAACTGCAAGAGAAGTTGGTCATTCTGGATAATCTGAGTGACCTCATCAAAGTTCATGCAGGAAATCACACTCTTCAAGCCCTCGCCAACATCACGCACAATGGCAGTTTTAAGGGCACATTTGGATCGAACTCGCGTCCTCGCCGAGCTGGATTCATCACCAGTTTCTGTCTTCGCTGGGCAGATTTTCATGTGCCTCCACAATGTCTTTTTGGCATAGAGTCCTTGACAATGAAAGCAATGAATAAAATCAATGGCACGTCTAAGCTTGTGTGGTCTGCTAGCAGGCCTGCAGCTCTCCAGCTCCCTCCCTCACAACTTTGGCATTGTGGGCAAAGTTTCCACGGCGTCTGAGAAGGTTTAACCTTTTGCGTCTCTCTTTCGAATTCTTTGGATATTGAAATGCTATGGCAACATCTGGTACATTCCCATGTACAGCCTTCCAGGTGTCGTGCAATTTTTGATCTGGGCTGGAGGCAATAGAGACAGTAGTTCTTCTTGTTATATACTCGACGAGTTTCAGAATTTGAGTGAGGCAATACTTGGATTGAGTTAGAAACTTGTTCGATTCTGCTTTTCTTTGGAGTGTTTGAGTTGTTCTTTAGTGGACTGGGGGATGAGATCTTTTTCTTCCTTGGAGTGTCCAAGTTTGTGTTCTTAGGGCTGACTGCTGTATTTCTTTTTACTGGGCTTTCTGCTTCAATATCTTGTTTTTCTAGAGATAAAAGGGGATATCGCAGAGAGGGCAGGGGCTTTTTTGCAACTGGATACAGTGGTGTGTCTTCATTAGGCTCAGAGGAACTTCCTGTTTCAGAGGAACTTCCTGTTTCAGAGTCCGGGGCAAAGTCAGGATCACTATAGTCAGTGTAATAGGACTCATCAGGGGATGTTTCCTTATATGAAGTAGGCTTGAAAAAAAATAAAAAGAAAAAAAGTCAGAGATTCTGTTTAGTAACCTAGGTCATCATTTACTTAACTTAGTACAATGCACTGTGTTGATGCATTGAACTTTTATTATAAGAACATTATCTGTTAGCTGAGGGATATGGTGTATAAGGTTCAATTTATCCAAGTTTATTTAATGAAAAGCCACACAATTAAGAACTTCACATATACATCAAATGTACACTACTGTCATTTAGGGGTTTCACAGAAATGTTTACTATGAAAAACCACAAGTTGACACTGTCTATCATTGTAGACTACTCGTTTATCTATGGTTTTAGCACAGTGCAGTAATAAAGCAATGGCGATGCATCTACAGCAGATACTGTATGCAGCTGGGGGTGTTGTGGGTAGTTGTTGACAAGTCTCTAAAATGTAAAATGTATGTTAATAGTCTATGGTCTATGGTACACAACCACTGACTGACAACCTCTCTTAGCTGTACTGTGCTACTGTTTTACTGAACGAGAGTCTGTAGCTGAACTGTAGCTCTCACTCGTTCATCAGCCCAGTGGTGCACTGTGTACTATGTTGTGTACAGGATGAACAAGAGACTGCTGCCGCTGAGCCATGGTGGTGGTGGCGCACATTTGTTTTGGTCTGAGATGCTGAATCTCGTATTTAGAAACATTAAATAAACAGAATTTAAAGGAATTTAGAGAAGAACAGGCTCCCACTAACCTATCCCTGCAATAAAGCACACACGTTGTCACTGCAGTCAAACAGTATTTCAAGCTCAAAATATCCTACTGGGGATTTAGTCCAATCAGATCACAGCTCATTTGTAAATAGCCTCTCAGAGCCAAACCAGGACTCTGCTATTTCATCCACCCCAAGGTTGGTACCACCTAACCTAACCCATTACTTATTGCATTTGAGACCTTTATGACGAGAATTGAGCATTGTTATTGGGTGAAAAAAATGTGATATATCTCCAAATTAATTGTCTACTCAACCACATTTTGGGAGTAGTTGATGACTACTGAAATGTGAATGTCTTACCGTTATTAGACTGCAGGAAGATACCTGTCTTTGTCTTGACGACGCCCTTTTTAAGTCATCCACTGAACGATTCCCAGACCTTTGACAAGCTGATGATGTTGTAGCACATGTAAGAGGAGCTCTTGTCTAAAAATTGAAAAAAGAAAAAGGAAAGATAGGAGCATTCCATTCAGTACAAATAACTTGCCAAAAATATGTTCATTTACATGCATTTTTGACCTTATATAAAACAATACAGATAATATAGAGCTTAAAAAGTATCACTGGTATGATTGAAAAGGATCTGAAATTATAATGATGTTTTGGGGATGTGATTTCTGACAAATTCCATTCCCTATTATGATGATAAGGGATAATATAATATTCTCGAAATGAACAAACAAACTATATATGGGGTGTATTTTTGAAGACCATCATGAAAATGAATGGATACATGATGGTTTAATTAATGATGCCAAATGGTAATACTGATATTATCCATCAATGAATCTACTTATACTGTTGAAAAAGAAATAATGGACCATTGTTTAAATGTAGCAAGCCTTGCAGTGTTACCTGTGTTTTTGTTGCTGGCTCTCCATCTTCCAATGGGTCACTGGTCATTGTTGGTTCATCCTGGGATGAGGTATCTGATGACACTGGTGACTAAAAAGAAAACCCAACTTATTATGTGCAGTATTCAATTTCAATAAATAAAACTTGCACTCCTATCAGTGTTATAATGCCTGATGTACGCAGAGCGTGTCAATGATCATGGAGTGTTAAACCTCACCCCAGTCTGAAGTTGTAAACATACCTGCCAAGAGTGCGCCTCCAATGGGGATTGTGAATTCAGCTGATGAAAAGAAAGAAAGGCATGTCAAAAGCTAAGAAAGTGTCGATGAAAGAAAACAAGATATTTGGCTCCAGAGCAAGAACAAAACTTATAGCAACGTTAGACCAATGGTCATTTGGAAAAAAACATTAATTAATTCATCATTGCCTTACTCTTACTAATGTCTAAGTTAGCAAGATAACATTTTGTTGTGGATTGTGAGCTAGCCCCCTGCGCAGCAGGAGACAGCAGGCAGGACATTTTTCTCTGACCCTGCGCACTATTGACCTTCAGTCATTGTAGCACTCTCCGTCTCAATAGTGCATACAGATTAAATATAATGGGTGAAAAGTTTTCTCCAGTTTATGGGAATTAATCAGAAGACAAGTAAAAAAAAATATTATTATTATTATTGGGCGGTATCTAGCCCACAGGCCGCCAGTTGAAGAACACACCTTTATGCTTCGACTGCATTGCATTGAGTGAGAATTCAATTCTGCGAGATGATATATTACTCACATGCACATCCAGTTCTGCCAGTTGTTGAACCAGTTGTGCACGCTTTAACAGATTCATGGTGTGTTGTCTTTCTTTAGCATTTCGTTCCTCCTCTGCAATTTCGTAACGATTGAAGCATTCCTCATGGTGCTGTCTCAATTTGGTCATGCGAGACTGTAATGACTAAAGCAAAGAAAGTTGGTGAATTCAACCTTGAATTGCAACATTTCACAGCCCAAAAATTAGCAATAGTGTAATTACATAATATATATAGTATATATATATATATATATATAAAATAAAGCGATTACATTATGTGCCACTGGAGTGCTGCTGTAGATATTGATATCATCAGCCATGAGAGATGCATCAAAAGGACCAGATGACAGCTAAAAGAGAAAAAATTAAGATATATATATATATATATATATGGCACAAGAAGATGCTACAATTTTGAATGATTCAGTTTGTGGGGATGTAGGAGGCTCCCTTCTTGTCACATTAGGGAACAATTCCAACTACTCATACCTAACCAGGGACATCCACATAAAACCTTTGGTCACCAGTACGCCAGTGTATCACTACTTTTGGGGTCTTTCTTGACACATATACACACGCTACTCAATCCTAATCGGGGACGTTCATCCATGTCAAACCTTTGGTCACCAGTATGTCAGTCTATCAATACTTTTGGGGTTGTTCCAAACACACAAACTATTCTAAGAGGTACTATATATGGACAAGAGAAGTCCTGACAGACCATGACTACTTTGACTGAAACACTGGATAACAATACCTACTCATAGACCCACTATATACTTCACTGAGAACAAATACCTTCCAATCTCTAAGAGCTAAAGTAGTATTTTATATACTGGCCCCTACCTGAAATTCGTCACTATCTTTGGCAATCTGCTCGCTGACATCCGGTGACATTTTCTGCAGGAAACACAAAATTAGGATAAAATGAAAACCAATCATGATACTGTACAGCTCAGATGTCATGACACAAGAAGATGCTACAATTTGAACCGATTCAGTGTGTGGGGATGTAGGAGGCTCCCTTCTTGTCACTTTATGGAACAATTCCAACTACTCATGTCCTAACCAGGGACATCCACATAAAACCTTTGATCACCAGTACGCCAGTGTATCACTACTTTTGGGGTCTTTCTTGACACATATACACACGCTACTCAATCCTAATCGGGGACGTTCATCCATGTCAAACCTTTGGTCACCAGTATGTCAGTCTATCAATACTTTTGGGATTGTTCCAAACACACAAACTATTCTAAGAGGTACTATATATGGACAAGAGAAGTCCTGACAGACCATGACTACTTGGACTGAAACACTGGATAACAATACCTACTCATAGACCCACTATTTACTTCACTGAGAACAAATACCTTCCAATCTCTAAGAGCTTAAGTAGTATTTTATATACTGGCCCCTACCTGAAATTCGTCACTATCTTTGGCAATCTGCTCGCTGACATCCGGTGACATTTTCTGCTGGAAACACAAAAATAGGATAAAATGAAAACCAATCATGATACTGTACAGCTCAGATGTCATGACACAAGAAGATGCTACAATTTGAACCGATTCAGTGTGTGGGGATGTAGGAGGCTCCCTTCTTGTCACTTTATGGAACAATTCCAACTACTCATACCTAACCAGGGACATCCACATAAAACCTTTGGTCACCAGTACGCCAGTGTATCACTACTTTTGGGGTCTTTCTTGACACATATACACACGCTACTCAATCCTAATCGGGGACATTCATCCATGTCAAACCTTTGGTCACCAGTATGTCAGTCTATCAATACTTTTGGGGTTGTTCCAAACACACAAACTATTCTAAGAGGTATTATATATGGACAAGAGAAGTCCTGACAGACCATGACTACTTGGACTGAAACACTGGATAACAATACCTACTCATAGACCCACTATATACTTCACTGAGAACAAATACCTTCCAATCTCTAAGAGCTTAAGTAGTATTTTATATACTGGCCCCTACCTGAAATTCGTCACTATCTTTGGCAATCTGCTCGCTGACATCCGGTGACATTTTCTGCAGGAAACACAAAATTAGGATAAAATGAAAACCAATCATGATACTGTACAGCTCAGATGTCATGACACAAGAAGATGCTACAATTTGAACCGATTCAGTGTGTGGGGATGTAGGAGGCTCCCTTCTTGTCACTTTATGGAACAATTCCAACTACTCATACCTAACCAGGGACATCCACATAAAACCTTTGGTCACCAGTACGCCAGTGTATCACTACTTTTGGGGTCTTTCTTGACACATATACACACGCTACTCAATCCTAATCGGGGACGTTCATCCATGTCAAACCTTTGGTCACCAGTATGTCAGTCTATCAATACTTTTGGGGTTGTTCCAAACACACAAACTATTCTAAGAGGTACTATATATGGACAAAGAGAAGTCCTGACAGACCATGACTACTTGGACTGAAACACTGGATAACAATACCTACTCATAGACCCACTATATACTTCACTGAGAACAAATACCTTCCAATCTCTAAGAGCTTAAGTAGTATTTTATATACTGGCCCCTACCTGAAATTCGTCACTATCTTTGGCAATCTGCTCGCTGACATCCGGTGACATTTTCTGCTGGAAACACAAAAATAGGATAAAATGAAAACCAATCATGATACTGTACAGCTCAGATGTCATGACACAAGAAGATGCTACAATTTGAACCGATTCAGTGTGTGGGGATGTAGGAGGCTCCCTTCTTGTCACTTTATGGAACAATTCCAACTACTCATACCTAACCAGGGACATCCACATAAAACCTTTGGTCACCAATACGCCAGTGTATCACTACTTTTGGGGTCTTTCTTGACACATATACACACGCTACTCAATCCTAATCGGGGACGTTCATCCATGTCAAACCTTTGGTCACCAGTATGTCAGTCTATCAATACTTTTGGGATTGTTCCAAACACACAAACTATTCTAAGAGGTACTATATATGGACAAGAGAAGTCCTGACAGACCATGACTACTTGGACTGAAACACTGGATAACAATACCTACTCATAGACCCACTATATACTTCACTGAGAACAAATACCTTCCAATCTCTAAGAGCTTAAGTAGTATTTTATATACTGGCCCCTACCTGAAATTCGTCACTATCTTTGGCAATCTGCTCGCTGACATCCGGTGACATTTTCTGCTGGAAACACAAAAATAGGATAAAATGAAAACCAATCATGATACTGTACAGCTCAGATGTCATGACACAAGAACATGCTACAATTTGAACCGATTCAGTGTGTGGGGATGTAGGAGGCTCCCTTCTTGTCACTTTATGGAACAATTCCAACTACTCATACCTAACCAGGGACATCCACATAAAACCTTTGGTCACCAGTACGCCAGTGTATCACTACTTTTGGGGTCTTTCTTGACACATATATACACGCTACTCAATCCTAATCGGGGACGTTCATCCATGTCAAACCTTTGGTCACCAGTATGTCAGTCTATCAATACTTTTGGGATTGTTCTAAACACACAAACTATTCTAAGAGGTACTATATATGGACAAGAGAAGTCCTGACAGACCATGACTACTTGGACTGAAACACTGGATAACAATACCTACTCATAGACCCATTATATACTTCACTGAGAACAAATACCTTCCAATCTCTAAGAGCTTAAGTAGTATTTTATATACTGGCCCCTACCTGAAATTCGTCACTATCTTTGGCAATCTGCTCGCTGACATCCGGTGACATTTTCTGCTGGAAACACAAAAATAGGATAAAATGAAAACCAATCATGATACTGTACAGCTCAGATGTCATGGCACAAGAAGATGCTACAATTTGAACCGATTCAGTGTGTGGGGATGTAGGAGGCTCCCTTCTTGTCACTTTATGGAACAATTCCAACTACTCATACCTAACCAGGGACATCCACATAAAACCTTTGGTCACCAGTACGCCAGTGTATCACTACTTTTGGGGTCTTTCTTGACACATATACACACGCTACTCAATCCTAATCGGGGACGTTCATCCATGTCAAACCTTTGGTCACCAGTATGTCAGTCTATCAATACTTTTGGGGTTGTTCCAAACACACAAACTATTCTAAGAGGTACTATATATGGACAAAGAGAAGTCCTGACAGACCATGACTACTTGGACTGAAACACTGGATAACAATACCTACTCATAGACCCACTATATACTTCACTGAGAACAAATACCTTCCAATCTCTAAGAGCTTAAGTAGTATTTTATATACTGGCCCCTACCTGAAATTCGTCACTATCTTTGGCAATCTGCTCGCTGACATCCGGTGACATTTTCTGCTGGAAACACAAAAATAGGATAAAATGAAAACCAATCATGATACTGTACAGCTCAGATGTCATGACACAAGAAGATGCTACAATTTGAACCGATTCAGTGTGTGGGGATGTAGGAGGCTCCCTTCTTGTCACTTTATGGAACAATTCCAACTACTCATACCTAACCAGGGACATCCACATAAAACCTTTGGTCACCAATACGCCAGTGTATCACTACTTTTGGGGTCTTTCTTGACACATATACACACGCTACTCAATCCTAATCGGGGACGTTCATCCATGTGAAACCTTTGGTCACCAGTATGTCAGTCTATCAATACTTTTGGGATTGTTCCAAACACACAAACTATTCTAAGAGGTACTATATATGGACAAGAGAAGTCCTGACAGACCATGACTACTTGGACTGAAACACTGGATAACAATACCTACTCATAGACCCACTATATACTTCACTGAGAACAAATACCTTCCAATCTCTAAGAGCTTAAGTAGTATTTTATATACTGGCCCCTACCTGAAATTCGTCACTATCTTTGGCAATCTGCTCGCCGACATCCGGTGACATTTTCTGCTGGAAACACAAAAATAGGATAAAATGAAAACCAATCATGATACTGTACAGCTCAGATGTCATGGCACAAGAAGATGCTACAATTTGAACCGATTCAGTGTGTGGGGATGTAGGAGGCTCCCTTCTTGTCACTTTATGGAACAATTCCAACTACTCATACCTAACCAGGGACATCCACATAAAACCTTTGGTCACCAGTACGCCAGTGTATCACTACTTTTGGGGTCTTTCTTGACACATATACACACGCTACTCAATCCTAATCGGGGACGTTCATCCATGTCAAACCTTTGGTCACCAGTATGTCAGTCTATCAATACTTTTGGGGTTGTTCCAAACACACAAACTATTCTAAGAGATATTATATATGGACAAGAGAAGTCCTGACAGACCATGACTACTTGGACTGAAACACTGGATAACAATACCTACTCATAGACCCACTATATACTTCACTGAGAACAAATACCTTCCAATCTCTAAGAGCTTAAGTAGTATTTTATATACTGGCCCCTACCTGAAATTCGTCACTATCTTTGGCAATCTGCTCGCTGACATCCGGTGACATTTTCTGCTGGAAACACAAAAATAGGATAAAATGAAAACCAATCATGATACTGTACAGCTCAGATGTCATGACACAAGAAGATGCTACAATTTGAACCGATTCAGTGTGTGGGGATGTAGGAGGCTCCCTTCTTGTTACTTTATGGAACAATTCCAACTACTCATTCCATAACTAGGGACATCCACATAAAACCTTTGGTCACCAGTACGCCAGTGTATCACTACTTTTGGGGTCTTTCTTGACACATATACACACGCTACTCAATCCTAATCGGGGACGTTCATCCATGTCAAACCTTTGGTCACCAGTATGTCAGTCTATCAATACTTTTGGGGTTGTTCCAAACACACAAACTATTCTAAGAGGTATTATATATGGATAAGAGAAGTCCTGACAGACCATGACTACTTGGACTGAAACACTGGATAACAATACCTACTCATAGACCCACTATATACTTCACTGAGAACAAATACCTTCCAATCTCTAAGAGCTTAAGTAGTATTTTATATACTGGCCCCTACCTGAAATTCGTCACTATCTTTGGCAATCTGCTCGCTGACATCCGGTGACATTTTCTGCTGGAAACACAAAAATAGGATAAAATGAAAACCAATCATGATACTGTACAGCTCAGATGTCATGACACAATAACATGCTACAATTTGAACCGATTCAGTGTGTGGGGATGTAGGAGGCTCCCTTCTTGTCACTTTATGGAACAATTCCAACTACTCATACCTAACCAGGGACATCCACATAAAACCTTTGGTCACCAGTACGCCAGTGTATCACTACTTTTGGGGTCTTTCTTGACACATATACACATGCCACTCAATCCTAATCGGGGACGTTCATCCATGTCAAACCTTTGGTCACCAGTATGTCAGTCTATCAATACTTTTGGGGTTGTTCCAAATACACAAACTATTCTAAGAGGTACTATATATGGACAAGAGAAGTCCTGACAGACCATGACTACTTGGACTGAAACACTGGATAACAATACCTACTCATAGACCCACTATATACTTCACTGAGAACAAATACCTTCCAATCTCTAAGAGCTTAAGTAGTATTTTATATACTGGCCCCTACCTGAAATTCGTCACTATCTTTGGCAATCTGCTCGCTGACATCCGGTGACATTTTCTGCTGGAAACACAAAAATAGGATAAAATGAAAACCAATCATGATACTGTACAGCTCAGATGTCATGACACAAGAAGATGCTACAATTTGAACCGATTCAGTGTGTGGGGATGTAGGAGGCTCCCTTCTTGTCACTTTATGGAACAATTCCAACTACTCATTCCATAACTAGGGACATCCACATAAAACCTTTGGTCACCAGTACGCCAGTGTATCACTACTTTTGGGGTCTTTCTTGACACATATACACACGCTACTCAATCCTAATCGGGGACGTTCATCCATGTCAAACCTTTGGTCACCAGTATGTCAGTCTATCAATACTTTTGGGGTTGTTCCAAACACACAAACTATTCTAAGAGGTATTATATATGGATAAGAGAAGTCCTGACAGACCATGACTACTTGGACTGAAACACTGGATAACAATACCTACTCATAGACCCACTATATACTTCACTGAGAACAAATACCTTCCAATCTCTAAGAGCTTAAGTAGTATTTTATATACTGGCCCCTACCTGAAATTCGTCACTATCTTTGGCAATCTGCTCGCTGACATCCGGTGACATTTTCTGCTGGAAACACAAAAATAGGATAAAATGAAAACCAATCATGATACTGTACAGCTCAGATGTCATGACACAATAACATGCTACAATTTGAACCGATTCAGTGTGTGGGGATGTAGGAGGCTCCCTTCTTGTCACTTTATGGAACAATTCCAACTACTCATACCTAACCAGGGACATCCACATAAAACCTTTGGTCACCAGTACGCCAGTGTATCACTACTTTTGGGGTCTTTCTTGACACATATACACATGCCACTCAATCCTAATCGGGGACGTTCATCCATGTCAAACCTTTGGTCACCAGTATGTCAGTCTATCAATACTTTTGGGGTTGTTCCAAATACACAAACTATTCTAAGAGGTACTATATATGGACAAGAGAAGTCCTGACAGACCATGACTACTTGGACTGAAACACTGGATAACAATACCTACTCATAGACCCACTATTTACTTCACTGAGAACAAATACCTTCCAATCTCTAAGAGCTTAAGTAGTATTTTATATACTGGCCCCTACCTGAAATTCGTCACTATCTTTGGCAATCTGCTTGCTGATATCAGGTGCCAATTTCTGCTGGAAACACAAAAGCAGGATAAAAGAAATATGTCAATCTTGACACAGCTCATTTGGATTCATTCAGTACCTGCTGAAAAAGATAAAATCAACTGTTATTAACATTAAACAAATTAATCTGCTACTCACATCATTTCAAGGGAAAACTAGAACATTTGTGAAATCACTGCTCTACATTCAGTTATCCATGATAAGTTAGTTTACCTGTTTGCGCCAAGGCCAGTCTGCATCCCCGTAATTGTAAGTTATTTCTTCACCTGGAGCAATATCTCTTAGGGCAAACAAGCAAAGATGTGGCATCCCACCAACATCAATAGTTTTCATCTTGCAGTTAGGCTTCTTGTGGTCGTCATTCACAAGCCTTCCCAGTGACTTGTCCTCAACAGATGCATCAAGACTTAAAGAAAAGAATAGCAATGTTAAGAATACAAGTTGCCTACTTTGTTTAGACAGTGTTAAGCACAGCAAGATATAGTTAAAAGAAAATCATGCAAAACTTGGAAAAAGAAAGATTGGAGAGAGAGAAGGGAAAGTTTCATCCAACACCCGAGGGAGCAATTTAGGTAGCTTACAGCAATATACAGGTACGTTAAAGTATTGATGTGCTGGTGATTCACATGCATGGTTTGTTAGAATTTGGGATATTTTCAAGTTAACAGGCCATTTCAAGCTCATCTCCTAAAACAATTTTAAGGAATTATAATTACACCTGCAAACAAGGACATATTTATTATTACTTACAGCCAACATTTTCCTTTCCATTTGAAATCAAACAGGAACACTGCTTCTGTGTCGTTGTAGTTTTTTGTATGAAGAAGACGATCCTGTTTGACAAGTTTACCACAGTATTCAAGCACAAAATCTCCTTTGTTGAAAACCTCCAGAGCAAGCACACCTCGACCTTAAAAAAAAAAAAAAACACATTACTATTTTTTATCCGCTAGAGCAGTCTACCATATTTCAAATTAGAGCCTATTTTGCAATGAAAGCATAATACCGGTATATAGAGAAACCATATCCAACACCAACATGCTTGTTTAAGTCATGTCTCCTTCTCAAGAGTTAACCTCAAGCTGGGGTGGACAACTTTGGAGAAATGAGCAAGAACCCCCCCCCACCCCTGTAACATCTGAGAGGGGCAAATTTAATAAATTCCTAATCTTTTACACAAACAGATGTGCCAGCACAATCTAGTTGTTACTTAATCATTCAGCAGCCAATAAATGTATTGTCAGCATTCATCATTACGGTCACAACACACAGATGTGTAATACAAACATCAGTCAACCAAGGTTCCTCTAGGTTCACTCTGTACAAGAGATAAAGTGCTGTCTTGAGCAAACTTTAGAAATTCCTAACATTTCACACAAAATATAGCTCTGCTAGCTCAGTCTAGTTGTTACCAAATCATTCTCCGGTGAAAAGATATCTTTTCTCTCAAATAAATTAGCTACCTGCAGTTTCAAAGCCATAGCTACAGTAACTACCTATGGAGTCAGATCAGTCTCAGTATTCATGAATGCACACAAAAGGATTCACAAATGTATTTCGGGATTTAAATATAAGTGACTCTTTCAAAATAAATATTTTTCAATGCACACAAAAATAGTTATTGTTGTATATAAATGTAAAAATAATCCACGTATAAAAAAATAAGGTTCACAAATATATTTCTGATGCATACACAAATATTTCTTTGTATTTCAAAGTATTTGCAATTTATCAAAAACATATTTGGATGTTGTTACATTTATTTACAAACTGTTGAACCTGCATTTACAAACTGCTTGTTGTATGTCAACTTCACTGCATTTGTGTGTGGGTTTTTTGAGACTGTACTGACATGGATCAATTCTTTTTCAACAGGGAATTATCTGTAGCCAATCAGATGGCTCTTTCACTTTCAGGGCAGAGATTCAGGGGTATTATTTAATGTGATCACGTAGCATTATATAGCTATGACGTTACATGAACCCCTAGATCAACCTCAACATGGAGTGTGGTAGCTTCTCTCCACAGGTAAGTGATAATTCTCCTGTCGTTCATCATAAAATATGTTTGAGTTATGAATGCTTGCTAGTGAAGGGGCATTTAAGACTAGCGTTAAGTAACAATTTAGCTATATCATGCTGATAGACAACCTAGCAACCAAGCATGCTGCTTTTGGATGTTCTAACGAAGGCAATGCAACTACAAAACTAAGAAACAGGGAATAATATTTCATAGCTGAAAAGTTGTTTTACAATATTGTGTATCATGTATATCTATGGATGTAACACTATGTGATCACAGTAAATGATACCCTCAAATCTATGCTTAGAGTGACTTATCTTTATGGACACAACGATAACTATTTGTGTGTGCATTGAAAGGTATTCATGTGGAGAGTCATCCCAAAATACATTAGTAAATCCTTCTGTGTATTCATTAATATTGAGACTGATCTGACTCCATAGATACCTAACAGCATCTGAGTGAGCTGAATGTGTTGTACAGTGGGAAAAATAACTGGCTTTCTTACACAACAAGTATATTCTAGTCCCAGTGTTCAGTTGGATTATGGCTGTTTCACCTCATCTCTTCTGTAGATTAGTTTCCTCTCTGCAGTTTGCAGGGCAGACAGGACTAGACTGTCTGTGTGCATGTGACTGACTGGCAGGGGCGGTATGCCTCCTTACGGATTGTCCTGACTGGTCAAGGCTTCGGCGCCCTGAGATTTTGTGATTTCTGGGACAGCCACAGAGACTGGAGTTTTTCTCAGAGCATTTGATAGATTAATGTAAAGAGAATTTCACCAAATATTACCAAAATGTCTTTAAAAAAATTGCTCAGCTTATTGCTCTAACCCAGCTTTAAATGTCAATAGCCAAACCACACTGTCAGTCAAAGTTGTCTTGTGTAAATGAGATACACATGGGAAGCAATGTTGAATTTTGAATTTACATAGTGTGATTCAACGTTATTAATTGGCTGTGTACAACTGACACAAGCAGTATTTGCATGTGTAGATGTAAAACATACAAAAATGTAAGAACTTACCTTTGTTCGGGTTGATAAAATACTCTGTGAGACCAGCTTTGTCAGTTTTCAATTTAATGTGTTGTTCGGCATCCTCTTGAGGACGGATCCGTCTACTCCTCACAGATCTCTCCATTATTCTTCCTTTGTCAGCCATTTCATCTGTTTGAAAGAAGAATTTCATGTTCATTGGATCCACAAGAGTTTCAACTTTACAGTCACACCCAATTTATGTATTTCCAAGACTGTTAAGGGACCCCAGTATGCGGAAATATTCAAATACACCATATATAGAATACATTTGCACTGCATGCAAAAACCTGCATGGTTTCTGCCCCAAACTGCATGTGATTATCATAAAGTGGGCATGTCTATAAAGGGGAGACTCGTGGTTACCCATAGAACCCATTTACATTCACATATCTTGAGGTCAGACCCCTTTTAAAATGGCCATACAAGTTTTTCCTCGCCAAAATTTAGCATAACTTCGTAGCGTTATTTGGCGTTCTTCCTGACTAGCTAGCATGACATGGCACCAATGACTTCCTTATGTTTTCTAGTTTCATATGATACCAGTATCTCCACTATAGCTTCAAAAGTGAGCCTGCTACAACCTCTTAAAGACAGAATAGCGGCTGGAGTGTTAAGGGGTTAGCATTTATCTGCACCATTTCAACAGAAAATTGTCGGTTTCACATTTTTCAATGATTTCGCTGTCATTAGCATCATACAACTGGATGAATCACTCAGCATAAATCTGATAAATCCAGCAATTTATTTCATTTGCTCATCAAGTGTGCCTAACTAGCTAGCTAGCTAGCTTTGCAGCTGAAATATCAATTTAAAGTCACCAACTAGCCATAAAATTGTCAGTTTCACATTTGTAAATTAGTCTGCTGTCATTACACGACATCCAACTCATAAAACCCTGTTAAAATCTTCAATCAACCATTACCTACCTTAAAGGTTGCTGCCTCATGGTGTCTTCCTGCTGTCTGTGACTGCAACACTGACTGTGGAGCGCACTACCTTGACCATGTGATCACGTGACCATGTGACGTCTGTTCCCAATCATCAGGAGTGTGGGAGGGGCCTATTGCTAAACATCACCTTGCTTGTAGGAGTTGGGAGCAGGTGAGGGTAGGAGACAAGATGTTGAATTACCATTCCCAGTCTGGGTTAGACTAAAGACCTTATTCAAAATTGCTCAAAACTAATAATAATTATTATTAATAACACAGGTAACATTTCACCCCTTAGGAGTTATCAATTAGCCTGTTTATTACACATGCTTGTGTGTGCATAGTGATGGAAAAAGTGGGGTGGGAACAGTGAGTGAAATACCCCAGCTATCTCCTCAATGACACATCTTCCTCTTGCTGACTGTTAATGGACATGTTTAGCCTTCCCCCAAAGGAGACTGGCGATCAAATCCCATTATGTTACATGCACATTTGCATTGATGATGCCTTTACCTGCACCTGGTTTTCCCATAGCACATAGCCTACTGTATGTACAGGCTACCTATTCAAATTATACTGTGTACAGTTTTCAGAATACTGATGCTCATCCACATCCTTACTGCTAAACACATACCCTATAGGAATGACAACATATTTGTAGATGTTAGGACAGTAATCAAAGCAATTGGCTTAATTTTTAACACAGAAGTCAGGTGCCCAGTAGTCTCTTGCTGTTGTTCAGAAAAATGTAATGAATGCATAACGCAGAATGGATTAACTCTGCTGAGGAAAGTAAAAAATGATGGATGCATTTCATAGGGAGGTCTTCTTGGTCTGAAAAATGGTGACATCTGTCCTAGTGCATCTGGGCAAATGTGAGCACCATTAGAATCAGAATCAGCTTTATTGCCAAATAGGTAATCAGATTAAGCTACATACAAGTTTGACTTGGTGTTGTAATGGTGTGTAGCAATCAAAAATACATAGTCAAAAATATACAGCCTAAAATATGTAAAAAATTAAGAGGTCCTAAATAATGAGTCAGTGGGTGTCCTAGGGCTTGTTGATGAGGTCAGCTGCAGTCGGGAAGACTGTTATTTCTATATCTTTCTGGTCTTTCCTGCTCGCGTCAGTTTCATTTCTTTCCACCATTTCATTTGCAAAGTAGCTCTTCTGGCATTATAGTGGTTTCTGGACTATTGCTTATAGAATACTTTTGATATTAAAGTGTAGTATTTGGCTCCTCTCACCCTGAACTGACAAAGGAGAGTATATGTGGATATAGCCTACTTTATACAGCCAAAATGCTGTATGTACTATATTTACATCATATTATCCCCAAAACATGCATCATTCTGTGACATTAGACTTTTTACACACATTGATGATGCTTCTATCATCCCCTCTCTCTGTAGCCCTCCAGATGTGTAAATCCTCTGCTCATTTCTAGCACCTGAGCTAATTGGTATGTATTGCTCCTGGGTCTGACCCAGGTTGTATCTGAATTGAACCAGGAACAACCCGTGTTTACTGGCTTTGTTTGAATTGACAAAAGAAGGATTGAACCAGGGTCAGATAACCCTGATCTGATCCTGGTCATTGGTGTGAAAGAGGTATCACAGAGCCAGCTTCACAGTTTATAGTCTACTATTTAAAATCCTCTGTTCATAAGCTACTTACATGTGTTTGGGACACTACAGAAGTTTTAAATAAATTGAGCCAAGTCGATACTGTCTGGGACTTTATGATTACAATGGAAGTAGAAGCACTATTCATAGGCTGTATTCGAAACCGCATACTATACTAGTAGTACGTACTAATTTGGCCAAAATGCAGTATGTACTGTATACTGCATACTGCGCTCCTCAGTAGTATGCAGTATGCGGTTTCGAATACAGCCTTAGTTTTCAGTCACGTGACTCGCGCAGAGCCTGGAGGGCAAAACCAAGACCCCAGGAAGAGCACAAGGCTGTCAAATCTTTATTTTTTACAATCAGCAAGTGTTTACCGCTCAAGCGAGGAAAAACAAAGATATATATATACAAACTGCAAGTCTTAGGCACATGTGACCCACAAACAGTACCTGCTGCAGTATTTTAATCATTTAAGTGGAAGTAGACAACTTTTCAGTTATCTAGCACGCTAGCTTATCAACTCCTCGGTCATAACAGCATCTAATAACTTTAACCACTGCTCATTTTAGAAACGTCACCGCAAGAAAACCTCTTCTTTGTTCATGTAATGTGCGTTTAGATTGGTTTCCCATAAGCCTCGCTTTCACTGTGCAATTCTGTCTGATACTGGGAAAATTTAGGCTTGTTAGCTTGCTAGCATGCTAGCTACACCAGCTAGCGCTGACAGCAAGTAACAAACATCTATGATCCATTGTCTGGTTGATAATCTAAACAAAGAAGACGTTTTCTTGCGGTAGCCTTTCTAAAATGAGCAGTGATGAAAGTTATTATATTCTGATCAAGGAGTTGATAACCAGACAGCGTTAGCTAGCATAGCTTGCTAGTCGAAAAGTTGTCTCAGCTACGTCCCCGGAGCTGTACTTTGGTGATGTTTAGCTACATAACGTCACAGTTATCTGGACTTTCAATCTGAATGGTGAAGGATGACAAGGTTAAGGACAAGAAATTAACATTGGTTACTGCGGTCAAGCTAGCTGTCACTACTCGCATCTCTGTAGTTGAAGCAGCCGCTGGAGACGGACACAGGCAGAGCAGACGTAGTAACACCGCTTGCGAAGCGATGTCTGGAAAATGATTTAAATGGTTGAATGGTTAAATGAGCTGGTTTGATGGAGATGGAGAGACAGCTAGCTCGGTCGTAGTCGTTGGCTGCATGGGTGTTCAGTTTCAGTCAGTGTTGGTGTAGTCCACTCTCGTCAGGGACGGCGGCACGTCTAATTTAATTGCACAAATCCACAATCCTCTGATCAGGGTTTTGGTTCTGAGACGGTGCTGTATAAACACAGTCCAGTCTCGTCTTCTCTTCGGTTTGTGCATCAAATTGAACAACAACTAACAGTGTTGTAAAAGCTGGGCTGTCGCTGGTGGACAGTGGAGGGCAGCTTTGTTTTGCCCTCCAGGTAGGCGTTCCCATAGGGCTGTGACGTCACGTGAAAACTATGAATACACTAATATTGATTAATCTGATGGCCTTCGAGCAGTCAGTCATTATCTGTCAGATAGAGAGCGACTGACACCTCCACAGGCTTTATAGTGGAACCTACAGAGTGGGTATTGAGTAATAATGTGCCTGTGTTTCAAGAAAGATTGTTTAGACAATGCAAAGGGACTATGATGGGAGCCAGCTTTGCCCCTGATTACGCTTGCCTCTATTTGAGACTTTGGGAGTCTGAATACGCCTTTAACCCTGCAATGAATCGCTTTAGATAGAGATACAGTTTTATTGTCATTGTTCAGGACAACAAAATGACTGAGCCCTCTTACTGCACTGCAGCACATGACAAAATAACAAAAAAGAGGTGGAAAAACAATTTAAGAATTAATGACGTGATGTATTGTAGATTTAATTTTGATATCATAAGGATTTGATGGATTTCCATAAACTTTCCAGCCAAAAGTACACAAGTATTCCATTAGTACTGTATATATATATATATATATATATATATATATATGTACAGTAAGACAATGCTCTCCACCACCATCTCCATAAGACCAAATGATATAGTATAACCTTTCATCTTCAGATCTACTTATTGATGTCTGTGGTTGTATATGATGCTATATGTCCTTTTGTTAAATTGTTTGTCACACCTCAATAACTGGAATCTGCTACACACTGTTAACCTGTTTTGTTGTGTATTTGCCTGCTACCCATTGGTGAGACTTGATTTTTTTAACTTGTTTATGGTCGCATAAATTTGATCTCTGGAAAAATCCATGTTTGACTGTTGCTGCTCATTGCTCCACCAAACTTTACACCTCAATCCCACCAGTTTCCATCCTGTTTGTAAGAGTTAACCACCTCAAAACCTTACACACATCAATGCTTAAATAATTAGAATCCTATATTATAATATATATTATTCTGAAATGAAACATTGTGCATAAGGAGTGCTTTTACTTGTGGTAAGTATATTTTGATGCTAGTAGCCTACTTGTGTACTTTTACATACAACATGTTAAATGCAGGACTTTCACTTGTAACAGAGTATTTGTACACTGTGGGATTACCATATTTACTTAAGTAAAAGATCAGAGTACTTCTTCCGCCACTGTTAACTATGGAAGGATTTACTGTACATAGCACTTATGCCTGCCAGCGGCAATGCTTGGTGGGGTTTGGTAAAGTAGGCTAGCTGACCATGGTAATGGTAGCTACATGCTACCAATAGCTTGCAATGCATATGTATGTACATTTACTTAGCTAATTAAGCTAAAATTAAGTTAGTTGCTAATATTTGCATGCCAATGTAGTGCTAGCTATAACGCTTGGTAGGGTTTGGAGATGTAGGCTAGCTGGCCATGGTAATGTTAGCTACATGCTACTAATTGCTAGCAATGCATGGGAATCCACATCACCACTGCAGTTAGCATGTAGTGCTAATATATGCATGTTATTGTAGTGCTAGCTTATCAGGCAAAACGCTGGCTACCTATGGGGTCCTAGACATACACACACACAGATATGATAATTGTCACTATTGGGGACAAGTTCCACACACTTCCACCAGATGGCGATGTAGAGTTATACACAGATTGGGTGGGGGGGGTAGTGTTTGTCACACACAGATACACAGAAAAATGATAAAAATCACTTTTAGGGACCATTGAGATTTTAAGACCTAAACACATTTTGGAGCATGCTGAATACTATTTAAATGAAAAACAACTGGGGACCATGGTTTTTGTCCCCAAAGGCAGAGGTGTCCCCGTGTTACTGGTGTGTAAACGCATGAAAGTCCCCAATTTTATCCTAAGTAAGAGCACGCACGCACACACACACACACACACACACACACACACACACACAC
>NW_023618488.1:0-4181 GCF_015220745.1 Sebastes umbrosus | reverse complement strand
AGGACACACCTTAGTTTAATATGTCCCTATGGTCAAATTATTTTCAATCTTTTCTAGGGCTACCATCATTTTTGTCTAGGCCAGTTTCATCAGTTTGTTTTTTAAAATGATTCTGTTGAACCACAATTAAAAAGCAACAGCTGATTTTCATTAGTTAATTTTCAGTAAATTTGTATTTATTATTACTTTTGTCAGTTTCAAGTTATTTCAGTGACCATTGTGGTTTTTTCTCTCTTTAACGGAACGTTACCAACAACTTTGCCTACGTCTGTATAAAGTATTAAACTCACTCATTAGAAATTTACCACACAATAAGGACTGTTATTATAGGATTAGGGTTAAGGACTGTTATTATAGGATTAGGGTTAGGGACTGTTATTATAGGATTAGGGTTAGGGACTGTTATTATAGGATTAGGGACTGTTATTATAGGATTAGGGTTAGGGACTGTTATTATAGGATTAGGGTTAAGGACTGTCAGAGAGAGAGAGAGAGAGAGAGAGAGAGAGACCACAATAATAGCTAATACTAAGAGTGCTAAGAGTGCTAATACAACTATCAGAATTGATATCATTGGGTCGTCCCCAGACGGGCTTTCAAGTGGAGCTTCCAGCTGTCTCAGTCCACCATACATCTGGCTAGCTTGCCAGCACTGTCCAGCATCTCTCCTCAGTACGTCCATGTGTGTTGATGTGGGACGTCCCTGTGATCGATGCCAGTGCGTTGGTTCCCACAGCATCAGCATGCTTGCTGGGAGTTCTTGATGTCTTTGGCAGTGACCGAGAAGTGTTATTCTCCAGGCTGCCACTTTGTCACTAAACGTTGGTAATCCCTCGTTAGCATTGGTAGTCCCTCGTTAGCCTTGGTAGTCCCTCGCTAGCCTTGGTAGTCCCTCGTACAGACGTAGTTAATTAATGATGGTAGCAGTTGGTGTCAAGCAGGCACCGGACGCGGTAGCAGATGCAGCCACAATACCGGAGACATCCAGATCCAGGTGAAACCCCGCTCCAAGTGTACCCCTGCTCCAGGTATAACCTCGCTCCCGGTGTGATCCCGCTTAGTGACTGTAATTATAAGACTGGGGTTAGGGACTGTTATTATAGGACTATGAATGAGTGAATGGGGGTTGATAGTTAGGGAAAATCCCATTATAAAGTCTTTGTAATGGACAGAGTCATATTTCAGCTAAAATAGCTTTAAATGATGTGAAATGCATAGAGGCACCTACAATTGACCCTCTAATCCAGAATCCTATGTTTCAGGCTTCAATCTCTCCTCTACGGCTACTTCCTTTCAGGGTCATCGTAGCAATACAGATCCAAGTCCAGTTGATTCAAGAGGTCACAGAGGTCACGTGGTGCCATTTTGGAGTCAAAATGCATGTCAGAATTGAAAATATGGCCTTAATTGGCTAAAGGTCAAGAAAGGTCAACGTGTCTAGTGGCAATACATTAACATTGACATTTTCAGTGTTTATATTTCCAAAACTATTGATTTTCTGAATCTATATTTTTGGGCCATTCATTCCTGGAGGCAAAGCTTCCCATGTGCCAAGTTTGAAGTAAATCAGAGAAATTTGATAAAATTACACAAAACACTCTGAAGGACAGAAATCCATTTCCAAGAAAGCCTCTGTCCACTTCAAATACCCGAGGCCCTGCGGTAAGTCATGTGAAGTGGATAAATCAAGTCCACTTCACATACTCTACTGCAGGGCCCCGGGTATACCAAGTGGACGGAGGCTATATCTCCACAGTGCCTTGGGCTAGGAGACTGAAATTTACAGAGCAGGTTTCTTTACTTCGTGCCCCTGGTAGTCTGTCCGCCTTGTCTTTTTTACTTCGTGCTCCTGGTAGTCCGTCTGCCTTGTCTTTTTTACTTCGTGCCCCTGGTAGTCCGTCTGCCTTGTCTTTTTTACTTCGTGTCCCTGTTAGTCCGTCCGCCTTGTCTTTTTTACTTCATGTCCCTGGTAGTCCGTCCGCCTTGCTAAAATTTCTTTAAATGATGTGAAATGTATAGGGGCACCCAAAATTGACCCTCTAATCCAGAATCCTGTGTTTCAGGCTTCTATCTCTCCTCCACGGCTACTTCCTTTCAGAGTCATCGTAGCAATACAGATCCAAGGTCAGTTGATTAAAGGGGTCGCAGAGATCACTTGGTACGATTTTGGAATCAAGATTCATGGCAGAATTGAAAATATGGCCTCAATTGGCTAAAGGTCAATAACGTTCAACGCTTCCACTGGCCATACATTAACATTGACCGATTGATTGTCAGTGTTTATATTGCTTGCGTTGGTCTCTTCAGTCAATGTAGACCCGTTTGGACCTCTTGGCGGTGGTCCAGGTCCAATTTGGGGCATCTGTACCAATTTTGGCCAGTTTCGGGTATAAAATTGGTGAAAAATGGCTGAGTCCATGAAGTGGACAAATCTGTCCAATTTGGGGCATCTGTGCCAAGTTTGGCGCGATTCGGGTATAAAATCGGTGAAAAATGTCTGAGTCCACGAAGTGGACACATTTCCATGAAATGGACAGCCCAATAGCACGCTATCACCATCTAATGGATTTTTCATTTATCACAACTGAGTGTCCAATGGCCCAACCACTTGCATTGCCATTGGACACGTCACATCACGAAACTAGTCCCTACTTCGCATCCATGTCCATTGAGTTGAGGATTAGGGATAGGGACTGTTATTATAGGATTAGGGTTAGGGACTGTTATTATAGGATTAGGGTTAGGGACTGTTAGTATAGGATTAGGGTTAGGGACTGTTATTATAGGATTAGGGTTAGGGACTGTTATTATAGGATATGGGTTAGGGACTGTTATTATAAGACTGGGGTTAGGGACTGTTATTATACGATTAGGGTTAGGGACTGTTATTATAGGACTAGGGTTAGGGACTGTTATTATACGATTAGGGTTAGGGACTGTTATTATAGGACTAGGGTTAGGGACTGTTATTATAGGACTAGGGTTAGGGACTGTTATTATAGGATTAGGGTTAGGGACTGTTATTATACGATTAGGGTTAGGGACTGTTATTATAGGACTAGGGTTAGGGACTGTTATTATACGATTAGGGTTAGGGACTGTTATTATAGGACTAGGGTTAGGGACTGTTATTATAGGACTAGGGTTAGGGACTGTTATTATACGATTAGGGATAGGCTTTTAATGGGATTTGATTTGCAACATTCACTGTTGCTCTGAACTCACAATCCTAGGAAGTGTTCCTGCATATTGTACTTAATGCAACCTGAATGTTCATATTGACTTCTGGATTCATAGTTCATATGTGCATCGATGTACAATTTACACCTAAATCATCTATACTAGGATAATGACATACACACACTAATTGTAAAGTCTCTAGAAATGATTAAATACATAAAAGTAATAACATTGCAGGAAGTTTAAAAGCAAAAGGAAGGTCACAAACAACAATAGGAGGTGATCACATGAAAGCCAGTATATAAACACTAAAAGAGTTTTGATTTTAAAGATGATACAGAGATAGACATATTCAGCATGGATACATCAGATCTGGGATCCCTGATGGCCAACATGCATTTTGTTTCTAATCTTGACTTTGAAACAGGATCTATTTTGTAGATTAATGATACAGTTTGGAAACAATCATACAGTAAAGGATGTCAAACAAACCAACAGTGATATCGTTGTGAAATGAGAAACAATCATGGAGAGCTCCAGATCAGAGCTGGACTGAAATATCTCAACAACATTTTGGTGGATTGACATTAAATGTCTCACAGACATTCATGATACCAAGAGGATGAATAATACTGACTTTGGTGATCGCTTCACTTTGCAGCTAGCGCCACCATCAGGTCAACATTTCCATTTGTCCTGCTGTTTATGACAAAATACCTGAAAAACTAAAGACTTTCCCATCAGCCTCAACTGTACTGTTTATTTAGTGCTAATTAGCAAATGTTAGCATGCTGGTGAGCATTGTGAACATTACAACAATGTAGCATCAGTATGTTAGCATTGTCATTATGCGCATTCTCGCATGCTACCTCAAAGCAACAGAGTGGAAATATGCAGTCTCAAAGAGCTGCTAGCATGGCTACTCTTAGTGTTGTTCTTATCCTGTTAATTAACTTGCTACCCTTGAAACCACTGCTGTATCCTACAGTATATACAGTACA
>NW_023618487.1:47500-48680 GCF_015220745.1 Sebastes umbrosus | reverse complement strand
CACACCTGTATACACCTGACCAAGCCTGTACACACCTGTATACACCTGACCACACCTGTACACACCTGTTTTCACCTGACCACACCTGACCATGCCTGACCACACCTGTACACACCTGTATACACCTGACCACACCTGTATACACCTGACCACGCCTGTACACACCTGTATACACCTGACCACACCTGTTTTCACCTGACCACACCTGACCATGCCTGACCACACCTGTACACACCTGACCACACCTGTATACACCTGACCAAGCCTGTACACACCTGTATACACCTGACCACACCTGTACACACCTGTTTTCACCTGACCACACCTGACCATGCCTGACCACACCTGTACACACCTGTATACACCTGACCACGCCTGACCACACCTGACCACACCTGTATACACCTGACCACACCTGTACACACCTGTACCACATCTATACACACCTGACAGGCAAAGACACACAGTTGTAGACACACAGGTGAAGACACACAGGTGAAGACACACAGGGGAAGACACACAGGTGAAGACACACAGGTAAAGACACACTGGTGAAGACACACAGTTGTAGACACACAGGTGTAGACACAGGTGAAGACACACAGGTGAAGACACACAGGTGAAGACAGTTGTAGACACACAGGTGAAGACACACAGGTGAAGACACACAGGTGAAGACACACAGGTGAAGACATACAGGTGTAGACACAGGTGAAGACACACAGGTGAAGACACACAGGTGAAGACATACAGGTGTAGACACACAGGTGAAGACACACAGGTGAAGACACACAGGTGTCTCTTTCAAAAATAAATCATCACAGAATAATTTGAATATTTTCTCCCCCCCTCCTCTCCCAGTCCTCCCAGTTCAGAGCCCACCTGTGTCCCTCAGGTGTGTGTTGGTCCCAGGCGGGTGGGCGGAGCTGAGCGCCGTCAGCTGGTGACCTGTATCCTGTGTCAGGAGGAGCAGGAGGTCAGAGGTCACGGCAGAGCCATGGTGCTGGCAGCGTTCGTCCAGAGGTCGACGGTTTTGTCTAAAAACCGCCGCCGCAACCTCCCTGACCCAGGTGGGCGGGGCTTCGCTCTGACACCATTAGGACAGCAGCCAATCAGTGTTGATCAGTGTTGATTGACGGATGTGTGAATGTGTGTTTCAGAGCATCACGAGCCGCTATTC
>NW_023618487.1:0-45000 GCF_015220745.1 Sebastes umbrosus | reverse complement strand
ACCTGTCCACATGTCCACCTGTTCACCTGTTCACCTCTCCACCTGTCCACCTGTCCACCTGTCCCCCTGTGTTCACCTGTCCCCCTGTTCACCTGTTCACCTGTGTGTGTGTGTGTGTGTGTGTGTGTGTGTGTGTGTGTGTGTGTGTGTGTGTGTGTGTGTGTGTGTGTGTGTGACAGGATGACTGTCTGAGTTCTCTCACCAGGTTCAGTTCAGCCTGTTGGACGGCAGCTTCACCTGCAACCAGCAACACACACTTCATCAGGCTGCTGGCAGGTAACACACACACACACACACACACACACACACACACACACACACACACACACACACACACACACACACACACACACACACACACACACATACACACACAGGTGTGTACAGTACGTTTGTAATCAGTGTGTGTTGTGTTGTGTGTTTTGTAGCCCTGGTTCCAGACTCTCAGGTAGAAAACACTCCCTGTATCCTCGACATCGACATGTTTCACCTGCTGGTGAGTTTCATCACTTCATATCCACTTTAAACCAGTTAAAACCCAGTTTAAACCGGCTTAAACCCACCTTAAAACCAGTTTATATCCAGTTTAAACCAGTTTATATCCACTTTAAACCGGCTTAAACCCACATTAAAACCAGTTTATATCCAGTTTAAACCAGTTTATATCCACTTTAAACCGGCTTAAACCCACTTTAAAACCAGTTTATATCCAGTTTAAACCAGTTTATATCCACTTTAAACCGGCTTAAACCCACTTTAAAACCAGTTTATATCCACTTTAAACCAGTTTATATCCACTTTAAACCGGCTTAAACCCACTTTAAAACCAGTTTATATCCAGTTTAAACCAGTTAATATCCAGTTTATATTCAGTATAAATCTAGTTTATATCCAGTTTAAACTGTTTTAAACCTAGTTAATATCCAGTTTAAACCAGTTAATATCCAGTTTAAACCAGTTAATATCCAGTTTAAATCCAGTTTAAACCAGTTTATATCCAGTTTAAACCAGTTAATATCCAGTTTATATCCAGTTTATATCCACTTTAAACCGGCTTAAACCCACTTTAAAACCAGATTATATCCAGTTTAAACCGGTTTAAAACCAGTTTAAACTGGCTTTAACCCACTTTAAAACCAGTTTATATCCAGTTTAAACCAGTTAATATCCAGTTTAAACCAGTTAATATCCAGTTTATATCCAGTTTAAATCCAGTTTATATCCAGTTTAAACCAGTTAATATCCAGTTTATATCCAGTTTAAACCAGTTAATATCCAGTTTAAACCAGTTTATATCCAGTTTAAACCAGTTTATATCCAGTTTAAACCAGTTAATATCCAGTTTAAACCAGTTTATATCCAGTTTAAACCAGTTAACATCCAGTTTAAACCAGTTTATATCCAGTTTAAACCAGTTAACATCCAGTATAGATCAGTATACATCCAGTATAGAACCAGTATAGATCCAGTATAGATCAGTATAGAACCAGTATAGAACCAGTATAGATCAGTATAGATCCAGTATAGATCCAGTATAGATCAGTATACATCCAGTATAAAACCAGTATACATCCAGTATAGAACCAGTATAGATCCAGTATAGATCAGTATAGATCCAGTATAGAACCAGTACAGATCCAGTGTAGATCAGTATACATCCAGTATAGATCCAGTATAGGTCCAGTATAGATCAGTATAGAACCAGTATAGAACCAGTATAGATCCAGTATAGAGCCAGTATAGGTCCAGTATAGAACCAGTATAGAACCAGTATAGATCAGTATAGATCCAGTATAGAACCAGTATAGATCCAGTATAGGTCCAGTATAGATCCAGTCTAGGTCAGTATAGGTCCAGTATAGAACCAGTATAGATCCAGTATAGGTCCAGTATAGATACAGTATAGGTCCAGTATAGAACCAGTATAGAACCAGTATAGGTCCAGTATAGATCCAGTATAGGTCCAGTATAGATCCAGTATAGAACCAGTATAGATCCAGTATAGATCAGTATAGGTCCAGTATAGAACCAGTATAGATCCAGTATAGGTCCAGTATAGAACCAGTATAGATCCAGTATAGATCAGTATAGATCCAGTATAGATCCAATATAAAACCAGTATAGATCCAGTATAGAACCAGTATATATCCAGTATACATCCAGTATAGATCCAGTATAGGTCCAGTATAGATACAGTATAGAACCAGTATAGATCCAATATAGAACCAGTATAGAGCCAGTATACATCCAGTATAGAACCAGTATAGATCCAGTATAGATCCAGTATAGATCCAGTATAGGTCCAGTATAGATCAGTTTACATCCAGTATAGAACCAATATAGAACCAGTATAGGTCTAGTATAGGTCCAGTATAGATCAGTATACATCCAGTATAGAACCAGTATAGATCCAGTATAGAACCAGTATAGATCCAGTATAGAACCAGTATAGATCAGTATAGAACCAGTATAGATCAGTATAGATCCAGTATAGATCAGTATAAATCCAGTAAAGAACCAGTATAGAACCAGTATAGATCAGTATAGATCCAGTATAGATCAGTATAAATCCAGTATAGAACCAGTATAGAACCAGTATAGATCAGTATAGAACCAGTATAGATCAGTATAAATCCAGTAAAGAACCAGTATAGAACCAGTATAGATCAGTATAGATCCAGTATAGAACCAGTATAGGTCCAGTATAGATCCAGTATAGAACCAGTATAGAACCAGTATAGATCCAGTATAGAACCAGTATAGATCCAGTATAGAACCAGTATAGATCCAGTACAGATCCAGTGTAGATCAGTATACATCCAGTATAGAACCAGTATAGAACCAGTATAGATCAGTTAACTGTGTCTCTCTCTGCAGGTCTACAGTGTGATGTCATACAGCTCAGTTCACAGTCTGGACCAACCAGGACGGAGAGTGGTGGACTCAGCTCACCTTCACCTGCTTCACCTGGTCACTGTGGCTCACCTGGTCCAGATCCTGCTCACCTCCACCACAGGTGAGTCACACACACGCACGCACGCGCACACACACACACACACACACACACACACACACACACACACACACACACACACACACACACGTTAATATGCACTGCAGAGTCCTGTACATCCCCGGGGTACACTGACCCTAACAACCGCCCTAACAACCACCATCACGCTGAGCGCCATCACGGTAAGCGCCATCCCGCTAACCGCATCACGCTAACCGCCATCACACTAACCGCCATCACGATAACCGCCACCACGCCAACCGCCATCACGGTAACCGCCATCACGCTAACCGCCATCACACTAACCGCCATCACGCTAACCGCCATCACGCTAACCGCCATCATGCTAACTGCCCTAACGCTAACCGCCATCACGCTAACCGCCATCACGCTAACCGCCATCACGCTAACTGCCCTAACGCTAACCGCCATCACGCTAACAACTATCACAGTAAGCGCTCCTACCACGCTGGTCATCAAGACACCTGCTCCGGAGCAGGTCAGGTGTTCATCATCAGTTACCATGGAGATGTACCGTCAGTTACCATGGAGATGTACCGTCAGTTACCATGGTGATGTACCGTCAGTTACCATGGAGATGTACCATCAGTTACCATGGAGATGTATCATCAGTTACCATGGAGATATACCATCAGTTACCATGGTGATGTATCATCAGTTACCATGGAGATATACCGTCAGTTACCATGGTGATATACCATCAGTTACCATGGAGATGTACCGTCAGTTACCATGGTGATGTACCATCAGTTACCATGGAGATGTACCGTCGTAGGACTGAAAACCCTGAGGTTACCACGCTAACCCCGAATCCTGCTTCCTGGTACAGAGACCTGGTCTCTGTCTCACCTGTCTGTCTCTCTCTCACCTGTCTGTCTCTGTCTCACCTGTCTGTCTCTCTCTCACCTGTCTGTCTCTCTCTCACCTGTCTGTCTCTGTCTCACCTGTCTGTCTCTCTCTCACCTGTCTGTCTCTCTCTCACCTGTCTGTCTCTCTCACCTGTCTGTCTCACCTGTCTGTCTCTCTCTCACCTGTCTGTCTCTGTCTCACCTGTCTGTCTCTCTCTCACCTGTCTGTCTCTCTCACCTGTCTGTCTCACCTGTCTTTCTTTCTCACCTGTCTGTATCTGTCTCACCTGTCTGTCTCTCTCACCTGTCTGTCTCACCTGTCTGTCTCTCTCTCACTTGTCTGTCTCTCTCACCTGTCTGTCTCTCTCACCTGTCTGTCTCCCTCACCTGTCTGTCTCACCTGTCTCTCTCTCACCTGTCTGTCTCTCTCTCACCTGTCTGTCTCTCTCACCTGTCTGTCTCCCTCACCTGTCTGTCTCACCTGTCTCTCTCTCACCTGTCTGTCTCACCTGTCTGTCTCTCTCACCTGTCTGTCTCTCTCTCACCTGTCTGTCTCTCTCACCTGTCTGTCTGTCTGTCTGTCTCACCTGTCTGTCTCTCTCTCTCACCTGTCTGTCTGTGTAGAGGAGGTGTGTATGGATCAGGACAGTGGGGGATCAGAGGAAGAGGAGCTCACCTGTCAGCTCTACAACACACTGAGGAAACACCTGGGCAGGTGAGCACACACACACACACACACACAGAAACACACAGCTGAGTCACCTGCTACCAGGTCCCTGTACTATGAAGCAGGATTTACCCGTTCTGCTACATATAACAGACGTATAACAGACCGTTGCTACGTATAACAGACCGTTGCTACGTATAACAGCCCGTTGCTACGTATAACAGACAGTTGCTACGTATAACAGACCGTTGCTACGTATAACAGCCCGTTGCTACGTATAACAGACCGTTGCTACGTATAACAGACCGTTGCTAAGTATAACAGACTGTTTCTAAGTATAACAGACCGTTGTTACGTATAACAGACCGTTGCTACGTATAACAGACAGTTGCTACGTATAACAGACCGTTGCTACGTATAACAGCCCGTTGCTACGTATAACAGACCGTTGCTACGTATAATAGACCGTTGCTAAGTATAACAGACTGTTGCTAAGTATAACAGACCGTTGCTACGTATAACAGACCGTTGTTACGTATAACAGACCGTTGCTACGTATAACACACCGTTGCTACGTATAACAGCCCGTTGCTACGTATAACAGACAGTTGCTACGTATAACAGACCTTTGCTAAGTATAACAGACTGTTGCTAAGTATAACATACCGTTGCTAAGTATAACAGACCGTTGCTAAGTATAACAGACTGTTGCTAAGTATAACAGACCGTTGCTATGTATAACAGACCGTTGCTACGTATAACAGACCGTTGCTATGTATAACAGACTGTTGCTATGTATAACAAACTGTTGCTATGTATAACAGACCGTTGCTATGTATAACAGACCGTTGCTATGGACGCAGCTCTGATGACCAACGATGAACGGCTAGCTGAACATTTATTTATTGTCCATTAATCTGTGTGTGTGTGTGTGTGTGTGTGTGTGTGTGTGCCAGTGTGTTACCTGAGGTCACATCTGGCTGGCAGCTGTTTCGTTGTGTTAAAGCCGGCGTCCTGCCGTTCCTCCGAGCCGCCGCCCTCTTCTTCCACTACCTGAACTCTACGGCGCCACCGGCTGACCTGCTGGGTAACAACACACACACACGCACACACACACACACACACACACACACACATCTGAGATGACTAACGTAACACACACCAGACGGTTCAGTCTCTAAGAAACACTGTTTATCGTGTGTGTGTGTGTGTGTGTGTGTGTGTGTGTGTGTGTGTGTGTAGCAGGTCCTGCTCAGTGGGAGTCTCTCTGCTGCTTCCTCAGTCTGCCCTCCAACCTGCTGACACTCCACCAACACACACTGATGGACACACTCATACACAGGTAACACACACTCACTGCTGGACACACACACACAACGTTGTCTCGTTTGTGTTGTGTTTGTGTTTAGTTTTAACTTTAGTGAGGTGGCTGTTATTATTATTATTATTATTATTATTATTATTATTATAATTATTATAATTATTATAATTATTATTATTATAATTATTATAATTATTATTATTATTGTAATTATTATTATAATTATTATAATTATTATTATTATTATTATTATAATTATTGTAATTATTATTATAATTATTATTATTATTATTCATTAGGAGCAGGGAGACAGGACAACAATAGGAGCAGGACGACAGGACAACAATAGGAGCAGGGAGACAGGACAACATTAGGAGCAGGGAGACAGGACAACAATAGGAGCAGGGAGACAGGACAACATTAGGAGCTGGGAGACAGGACAACATTAGGAGCAGGGAGACAGGACAACAATAGGAGCAGGACGACAGGACAACAATAGGAGCAGGACGACAGGACAACGTTAGGAGCAGGGAGACAGGACAACATTAGGAGCAGGGAGACAGGACAACAATAGGAGCAGGACGACAGGACAACATTAGGAGCAGGGAGACAGGACAACAATAGGAGCAAGGAGACAGGACAACAATAGGAGCAGGGAGACAGGATAACATTAGGAGCAGGGAGACAGGACAACATTAGGAGCAGGGAGACAGGACAACATTAGGAGCTGGGAGACAGGACAACAATAGGAGCAGGGAGACAGGACAACATTAGGAGCAGGGAGACAGGACAACATTAGGAGCAGGGAGACAGGACAACAATAGGAGCAGGACGACAGGACAACAATAGGAGCAGGGAGACAGGACAACATTAGGAGCAGGGAGACAGGACAACATTAGGAGCAGGGAGACAGGACAACATTAGGAGCAGGGAGACAGGGACGAAAGTGGGACGTGGCCGTAAAGTGTGGGGGGGGCATGCAGTGAGGTCCTTGATGAGGTCATTGATGAGGTCATAGAGTATGTTAATGAGGTCATCCTCCTCCTGAACAGATTTAATGATGATGGTCATCACGCCTCAATCTCCCATATGCGTGTGTGTGTGTTTGTTACAGGTGGTGTTGTCATCCAGGTGTGAGAGGGACCCTGCAGGGGGGCGGAGTCATCGTCAGGTTCCCCAGAGAATCCAACCGGCTGATCGAACTACCAGAAGACTACAGCGTCCTGATCAACCAGGCCTCCAGCTTCACGTTAGTACTAGTACACACAGTACACACAGTACTCACAGTACACACAGTATTCACAGTACACACAGTACACACAGTACACACAGTACACGCAGTACACACAGTACACACAGTACTCACAGTACACACAGTACACACAGTACTCACAGTACACACAGTACACATAGTACTCAGTACTCACAGTACACACAGTACTCACAGTACACACAGTACTCACAGTATACACAGTACTCACAGTACACACAGTACACACAGTACTCACAGTACTCACAGTACACACAGTACTCACAGTACTCACAGTACACACAGTACACACAGTACACATAGTACTCACAGTACACATAGTACTCACAGTACTCACAGTACACAGTACTCACAGTACACACAGTACACAGTACTCACAGTACACATAGTACTCACAGTACTCACAGTACACACAGTACTCACAGTACACAGTACACAGTACACACAGTACACGCAGTACATGCAGTACACACAGTACACACAGTACACACAGTACACGCAGTACACGCAGTACACACAGTACACACAGTACACAGTACACAGTACACACAGTACACAGTACACACAGTACACGCAGTACACACAGTACTCACAGTACTCACAGTACACACAGTACACACAGTACTCACAGTACTCCCAGCTCTCCTCCCAGCTCCCCTCCCAGCTCCCCTCCCAGCTCCGCTCCCAGCTCCCCTCCCAGCTCCCCTCCCAGCTCCGCTCCCAGCTCCCCTCCCAGCTCCCCTCCCAGCTCCGCTCCCAGCTCCACTCCCAGCTCTCCTCCCAGCTCCGCTCCCAGCTCCCCTCCCAGCTCTCCTCCCAGCTCCGCTCCCAGCTCCCCTCCCAGCTCCCCTCCCAGCTCTCCTCCCAGCTCCGCTCCCAGCTCCCCTCCCAGCTCTCCTCCCAGCTCCGCTCCCAGCTCCCCTCCCAGCTCTCCTCCCAGCTCCGCTCCCAGCTCCCCTCCCAGCTCCCCTCCCAGCTCTCCTCCCAGCTCCGCTCCCAGCTCCCCTCCCAGCTCTCCTCCCAGCTCCCCTCCCAGCTCTCCTCCCAGCTCCGCTCCCAGCTCCCCTCCCAGCTCCCCTCCTAGCTCCCCTCCCAGCTCCGCTCCCAGGTGTCTGGCTCCAGAAGGGCCTGGGTTTCCTGTTTGCGGGCGAGGTTCCACAGCTTTCTTCAGTCCGATTAAACATTATACATACATAGTGTATATATATATATATATATATATATATATATATATACACATCTCACCCGTGCCTGTAATTGTGTAGCCTGTGTAACCTGTGTGTATATATCAACCTGTATCTCACCTGTGTTACCTATGTTACATGTGTTACCTGTGCAGGTGTCCTCGGTCTGGAGGTGATAAGTCCAGAGCTCCCACCCTGTGTCTGGTCTGTGGCTCCATGCTGTGTTCTCAGAGTTACTGCTGTCAGACGGAGGTGGACGGAGAGGACGTAGGAGCCTGCACCGCTCACACCTTCATCTGTGGAGCCGGCCTCGGCCTCTTCCTCAGGTAACACACCTGTCCTCAGGTAACACACCTGCCCTCTAGTAACACACCTGTCGTCAGGTAACACACCTGCCCTCTAGTAACACACCTGTCCTCAGGTAACACACCTGTCCTCTAGTAACACACCTGTCCTCAGGTAACACACCTGTCCTCTAGTAACACACCTGTCCTCAGGTAACACACCTGTCCTGTAGTAACACACCTGTCCTCAGGTAACACACCTGCCCTCTAGTAACACACCTGTCCTCAGGTAACACACCTGTCCTCTAGTAACACACCTGTCCTCAGGTAACACACCTGTCCTCAGGTAACACACCTGTCCTGTAGTAACACACCTGTCCTCAGGTAACACACCTGCCCTCTAGTAACACACCTGTCCTCAGGTAACACACCTGTCCTCTAGTAACACACCTGTCCTCAGGTAACACACCTGTCCTCAGGTAACACACCTGTCCTGTAGTAACACACCTGTCCTCAGGTAACACACCTGTCCTCTAGTACTGCTGCTGCTAATATAGATGTTACTGTACCTGACCTTCCATCTGTGTGTGTGTGTGTGTGTGTGTGTGTGTGTGTGTGTGTGTGTGCGTGCGTGCGTGCGTGCGTGCGTGCGTGCGTGCGTGCGTGCGTGCCGTGCGTGCGTGCGTGCGTGCGTGCGTGCGTGCAGGGTCAGAGAGAGCCAGGTGTTGTTTGTAGCCGGTAAAACTAAAGGCTGTTTCTACCCTCCACCGTACCTGGACGACTACGGAGAGACCGACCAGGGACTCAAGTAGGTCTTCACCTGTCCTCAACTGTCTTCACCTGTCTTCATCTGTCCTCACCTGTCTTCATCTGTCTTAACCTGTCCACACCTGTCCTCATCTGTCTTAACCTGTCCTCACCTGTCTACACCTGTCCTCACCTGTCTTCACCTGTCTTCACCTGTCCTCACCTGTCCTCACCTGTCCTCACCTGTCTTCACCTGTCCTCACCTGTCCTCACCTTTCTTCACCTGTCTTCACCTGTCCTCACCTGTCTTCACCTGTCCTCACCTGTCCTCACCTGTCTTCACCTGTCCTCACCTGTCTTCACCTGTCCTCACCTGTCCTCACCTTTCTTCACCTGTCCTCACCTGTCCTCACCTGTCTTCACCTGTCTTTGTTTGTTTGTGTTCCTATAGGCGGGGGAACCCCCTCCATCTCTGTGCGGAGCGTTACAGGAAGATCGAGCGTCTCTGGCGTCAGCATGGCGTCGCTGAGGTCATCGGTCACGCTCAGGAGGCCAATCAGACGCTGGTAGCCATCGACTGGCAGCACCTGTGATGTTTGGCTCCGCCCCTTTTTAATATCAACCAATCAGCTTCCTGCAGCCCAGCGCTGAGCTCAGAGCAGCTTTCAGGGATTCTTTCAGGACTTTTGGCTTTTTGGTTTCTGTATCATGGAGGCTGCTGACCTTTGACCTTTGACCTTGTCCATGTTTCACTCCACCTGACTCCACCTGACTCCACCTGACTCCACCCGCTCCGTTCGTGCTCACACAGACAGGAAGTTAGTTTCTTTTAGAGTTTTTACATTTGAACTTTAGTTTCTGGATATTTTCTGATTCATCAACTCGTTAACGGCGAACCAGAGTGAAGCCCCGCCCCCTGCTGCTGTCACTCCAGAATGAAGCCCCGCCCCCTGCTGCTGTCACTCCAGAGTGAAGCCCCGCCCCCTGCTGCTGTCACTCCAGAGTGAAGCCCCGCCATGTTGCATGATGGGAAAAGTAGCCTAGGTTCAGTCAGCTACGACTCCCAGGATGCATTTCACCAAAGACTCGGCTACAGGAGGCATGTCGGAACTTCAGCGGCGTGAAGACGGCGTGAAGACGGCGGTCCGACGCGCCTTCATGATGCTCATAACGTTAGCTAGCTTAGCACGTTAGCAAAACAAAGAGGGTTGAATATGATTATTAATTTCTGAGACCCTTTTAGTGATGACGTCATGGTGAGGTCATGATGACGTCATGATGAGGTCATGATGAGGTCGTGTGAGGTCATGATGAGGTCATGATGAGGTCAGGGAGTTAGCTGGAGGCTAATGCTAGCTGTTGTTATGGTTACATGTGAGAGGACAGACTGACTGGCGTCTCCAGCGAGCTTCAGTGTGAGAAACGTTTCAGAGTAAATGATGCTAATAGTTAGCCGTGTTAGCACAAGGCTAACTATTAGCATCCCTTTCTCTCCGTCTCCGAGACGTTTCTCTTCTATATCGTCCGACTCCGTTTGACTGATTTCAGTCTGGACGACGACTCGACGAGCTTCAAACAAACGTTCAAGCAGGGTAATGTAGTTTTATAAGAGTTGATGGGAACTACAGAGTCACAGCTGAACGTTAGCGTTAGCTTAGCTTCATCACACCTCCTCCTGGTGTTCACTTCAGTTTCCATGGTAACAGATTCCCAGAGTTCAGTGCTTCTGCAGAAATCATCATGAACGATCAACAGTCGGAGTATTGATCACTTCTACAACATATCAGACACATATCAGCTGCGTATTGATCAGCTGCGTATTGATCAGCTGCGTATTGATCAGCAGAGATCACATGTTCAGTTACCTCTCATTTCCTTTACTCATTTTATTTAAAGGAGCAGTATGAAACATCTATCAGCAGAAATGGGATATTATATTATACTATAATAATCATATTATATTAAAGTATAATAATAATAATAATAATAATATATTATATTATAGTATAATAATAATAATAATATATTATAGTATAATAATAATAATAATATATTATATTATAGTATAATAATAATAATTATATTATAGTATAATAATAATAATAATATATTATAGTATAATAATAATAATAATATTATAGTATAATAATAATAATAATAATAATAATATATTATATTATAGTATAATAATAATAATTATATTATAGTATAATAATAATAATAATAATAATATATTATATTATAGTATAATAATAGTAATAATAATAATAAATTATATTATAGTATAATAATAATAATATATTATATTAAAGTATAATAATAATAATAATATATTATATTAAAGTATAATAATAATAATAATATATTATATTATAGTATAATAATAATAATATATTATATTATAGTATAATAATAATAATAATAATATATTATAGTATAATAATAATAATATATTATATTATAGTATAATAATAATAATATATTATATTATAATAATAATATATTATATTATAGTATAATAATAATAATTATATTATAGTATAATAATAATAATATATTATATTAAAGTATAATAATAATAATAATATATTATATTATATTATAATAATAATTATATTATATTATAGTATAATAATAATAATAATATATTATATTAAAGTATAATAATATATTATATTATAGTATAATAATAATAATATATGATATTATAGTATAATAATAATAATAATATATTATATTATAGTATAATAATAATAATAATTATATTATAATATAATAATAATATATTATATTATAGTATAATAATAATAATATATTATATTATAGTATAATAATAATAATAATAATAATAATTATATTATAGTATAATAATAATAATATATTATATTAAAGTATAATAATAATAATAATATATTATATTATAGTATAATAATAATGAGCGTTTCTACGTTGAGGTTTGGCGCTGCGCTCAGAGAGGTGTCAGTGATCTTCTGGATGTTTCACGCTGCTCCTTTAAAGAGGCTTTGTAGTTCATGTGTTTGTTTTGGAGCGCTGTGATGTCACTTCCTGTTAAAATGAGTTGTTTTTTATGAGTTTGTGCTGAAACGTGACAGAAACATAGAAACCTTCATTCATTTATTTATTTATTTATTATTTTCTTTAAACTATTGTTTCAAAGATCCTGCTGACTTTTTTTGCCGTTTGAATAAAAAGATTTTCAGATTAACACCGGTGTTCACCGCATGTCGCCGCCATCGCCGCCATTTATCACATCAGACTTGTTAATATGTGAATTCTTGTATAAATGAGTAAATGTACAATATTGTATAAGAATAACAAAACCAATAAAAACTTTGAAAACAGTTCATGTTTCTGTTTGATTGATTAGTTCTCAGAGTCTCATGTCCGGGACACGCCAGCACACCGCCGGGACACACCGTGCACACATCCCTTAAACAGCGCAGCGTCCGTCAGCCTCGTTCCAAGAACTTTGTAGTTCTTTTGTTTGCTGAGTGAGTTCTTCTACTTCCTGTCTCCGAGGCCCACCTGCAGGGCGGTGAGACAGGAGAGACAGGAGAGACAGGTGAGACAGGTGAGACAGGTGAGTGAGGAGAGACAGGTGAGACAGGTGAGTGAGGAGAGACAGGTGAGACAGGAGAGACAGGTGAGACAGGAGAGACAGGTGAGACAGGTGAGACAGGAGAGACAGGAGAGACAGGTGAGACAGGAGAGACAGGAGAGACAGGTGAGACAGGAGAGAGAGGTGAGCTTCGGTCAGCTTCAGTGAACTCTGAGCTGAGGAGGAAGCTGCTGCTGCTGCTGCTTAACATCAAACCAATTAGCAGTAAGTCGGCCGATTAGAGGAGCAGCTGATCCGCTGCTAATTGGATCAGAACCGATCGGAGATTTAGGATGACGATCTGCTGCTCGCTCACATTCACACCTTTCTTCTTGTGGACCAGCGTGAAAGAGCCCGCTGCCCTTCTGACGGCTTTTATGTGAATATTTGGTTGTGATCTGATGGCAGACCCCTCGGCTCCCCCAGCGGTATGGACCGTCCTGACTCGCAGCTCGGCATTATGGGTCTGAAACCAGCAGTTCTGGCCGAGTCTCGTTCAGCTGCTTCTTTCTGGAACGGATTAAAACTCTGAAAGTCTGACGGATCCTCGAGTGCTCACCAGAGGAAAGCGTTTTCTCTTTGCTACCTGACGTTTAGTGTATTCCAGTCGAGTGTTCGGAACCACACCGAGAGGTTAAGATGCCGTTCATGCCGGTGAAGTTCAACCTGCAGAAGCGGGTGAAGCTGGCTCAGGGTCTGTGGATGATCTACTGGCTCTCGGTCATCGTGGGGATCCTCCTCTTCAGCCTCGGCATCTTCTTCAAGATCGAGCTGCGGAAGAGAAGCGAGCTGATGGACAACAACGAGAGCCACTTAGTGCCCAACCTGCTGATCCTGGTGGGCTTGTTGGCCTGCGGGGTCAACGCCTTCGGAGGAAAGGTGTGCCACGACTCTCTGGACCCCATCAAGTTCGCCAAGTGGAAGCCGATGCTGAAGCCGTACCTGCTGATGTGCTGCGGCTTCAACGCGCTGCTGCTGCTGACGGCGCTGCTCTGCTTCCTCATGCAGTTCGCCGTGTACCTGACGCTAGCCGAGGGCCTGAAGTACAGCATCAAGTTCTACAAGGACACGGACACGCCGGGACGCTGCTTCATGAAGAGGACGCTGGACATGACGCAGATCGAGTTCCGCTGCTGCGGCAACAACAACTTCAGGGACTGGTTCGAGGTGCAGTGGATCAGCAACCGCTACCTGGACATGAGCAACGACCTGGTCAAAGAGTGAGTACACGGACCCGACGCTGCACCCACCGATCGGCTAGAGCTGAAACACCGAGACGATTAATCAGAGAGAAACTGAGACTGATGTTTTATAGACCGAACGATTAATCAGCTAATCCAGAAATAATCTTTGGTTGCAGCTCTAGAATCTGTGAACGCTTCCACAGGTCTCACTGGTCATTGAACAGTTTTATATTTAACTTATTTATTCACTGATGACGACATCCAACACTTTTTAGTTTTAATGTTCCCAGAAAGTTCACTTCAGTCTTCAGTTTCTCTGCTGAAGCCTGATTCAAGTCTCAACAGCTCACACTGTAAACGTTGGGAACTCAGCGAGCAACAGGGAGGTCTGGTAACGAGGTCAGTGGAGGATAAATGAGGGAATTAAGGAGGTAAACGTTACCGTGCAGGAGGTCGATGTACCGGCTTCTCCTCTCTAAGTCTATAATCTGTCAGGATCTGATTTCCACCTTCGCTGCAGCTCACACGCCAGCTGACATGACAAGGTTAAACCGAACCAGCCCACCGAGGGAGTGCTCCATTCTCCCACCACAACACCCGACAAACACCCAACACCTTTCTGACAGAACGTGATCGTTGAAAACATGCAGCCACAGGCTGAGCACGTCAGCCTGTGGCTGCAGGTCTGTGGTTGCAGGTCTGTGGCTGCAGGTCTGTGGTTGCAGATCTGTGGCTGCAGGTCTGTGGTTGCAGGTCTGTGGCTGCAGGTCTGTGGTTGCAGGTCTGTGGCTGCAGGTCTGTGGTGCAGATCTGTGGCTGCAGGTCTGTGGTTGCAGGTCTGTGGCTGCAGGTCTGTGGTTGCAGATCTGTGGCTGCAGGTCTGTGGTTGCAGGTCTGTGGCTGCAGGTCTGTGGTTGCAGGTCTGTGGCTGCAGGTCTGTGGTGCAGATCTGTGGCTGCAGGTCTGTGGTTGCAGGTCTGTGGTTGCAGGTCTGTGGCTGCAGGTCTGTGGTTGCAGATCTGTGGCTGCAGGTCTGTGGTTGCAGGTCTGTGGTGCAGATCTGTGGTTGCAGGTCTGTGGCTGCAGGTCTGTGGTGCAGATCTGTGGCTGCAGGT
Organism: Sebastes umbrosus; assembly: GCF_015220745.1. Classification (NCBI taxonomy): domain Eukaryota; kingdom Metazoa; phylum Chordata; class Actinopteri; order Perciformes; family Sebastidae; genus Sebastes; species Sebastes umbrosus. Next base: position 29,727 of record NW_023618487.1, on the reverse strand, counting down.
CTGTGGTTGCAGATCTGTGGCTGCAGGTCTGTGGTTGCAGGTCTGTGGCTGCAGGTCTGTGGTGCAGGTATGTGGTTGCAGGTCTGTGGCTGCAGGTCTGTGGTGCAGATCTGTGGTTGCAGGTCTGTGGCTGCAGATCTGTGGTTGCAGGTCTGTGGCTGCAGGTCTGTGGTTGCAGATCTGTGGCTGCAGGTCTGTGGCTGCAGATCTGTGGCTGCAGGTCTGTGGTTGCAGGTCTGTAGTTGCAGGTCTGTGGCTGCAGGTCTGTGGTGCAGATCTGTGGCTTCAGGTCTGTGGTTGCAGATCTGTGGCTGCAGGTCTGTGGTTGCAGGTCTGTGGTTGCAGGTCTGTGGCTGCAGGTCTGTGGTGCAGATCTGTGGCTGCAGGTCTGTGGTTGTAGATCTGTGGCTGCAGGTCTGTGGTTGCAGGTCTGTGGTTGCAGGTCTGTAGTGCAGATCTGTGGTTGCAGGTCTGTAGTGCAGATCTGTGGTTGCAGGTCTGTGGCTGCAGGTCTGTGGTTGCAGGTCTGTGGCTGCAGGTCTGTGGTTGCAGATCTGTGGCTGCAGGTCTGTGGTTGCAGGTCTGTGGCTGCAGGTCTGTGGTGCAGATCTGTGGTTGCAGGTCTGTGGCTGCAGGTCTGTGGTGCAGATCTGTGGCTGCAGGTTTGTGGCTGCAGATCTGTGGTTGCAGGTCTGTGGCTGCAGGTCTGTGGTTGCAGGTCTGTGTTTGCAGGTCTGTGGCTGCAGATCTGTGGTTGCAGGTCTGTGGCTGCAGGTCTGTGGTTGCAGGTCTGTGGTGCAGATCTGTGGTTGCAGGTCTGTGGCTGCAGGTCTGTGGTGCAGATCTGTGGGTGCAGGTCTGTGGCTGCAGGTCTGTGGTTGCAGGTCTGTGGATGCAGGTCTGAGGCTGCAGGTCTGTGGTTGCAGGTCTGTGGTTGCAGGTCTGTGGGTACGGATCTTTAGTGACAGGTCTGTAGCTGCAAGTCTGTGGTTGCAGGTCTGTGGGTGCAGATCTGTGGTTGCAAGTCTGTGGCTGCAGGTCTGTGGTTTCAGGTCTATGGGTGCGGATCTTTAGTTGCAGGTCTGTAGTTGCAGGTCTGTGGCTGCAGGTCTGTGGTTGCAGGTCTGTGGCTGCAGGTCTGTGATTGCAGGTCTGTGGGTGCAGGTCTGTGGCTGCAGGTCTGTGGTTGCAGGTCTGTGGTGCAGATCTGTGGTTGCAGGTCTGTGGCTGCAGGTCTGTGGTTGCAGGTCTGTGGCACAGATCTGTGGTTGCAGGTCTGTGGCTGCAGGTCTGTGGTGCAGATCTGTGGGTGCAGGTCTGTGACTGCAGGTCTGTGGTTGCAGGTCTGTGGATGCAGGTCTGTGGCTGCAGGTCTGTGGTTGCAGGTCTGTGGTTGCAGGTCTGTGGTTGCAGGTCTGTGGGTACGGATCTTTAGTGACAGGTCTGTGGCTGCAAGTCTGTGGTTGCAGGTCTGTGGGTGCAGATTTGCGGGTGCAGGTCTGTGGGTGCGGATCTTTAGGTGCAGGTCTGTGGTTGCAGGTCTGTGACTGCAGGTCTGTGGGCGCGGATCTTTAGTAGCAGGTCTGTGGCTGCAGGTCTGTGGCTGCAGGTATGTGGGCGCGGATCTTTAGTAGCAGGTCTGTGGCTGCAGGTCTGTGGTTGCAGGTCTGTGGGTGCAGGTCTGTGGGTGCAGATCTGTGGTTGCAGATCTATGGTTGCAGGTCTGTGGTTGCAGGTGTGTGGCTGCCGGTCTGTGGTTGTAGGTCTGTGGGTGCAGATCTGTGGTTGCAGGTCTGTGGCTGCAGGTCTGTGGTTGCAGGTCTATGGGTGCGGATCTTTAGTTGCAGGTCTGTGGGTACGGATCTTTAGTTGCAGGTCTGTGGGTACGGATCTTTAGTTGCAGGTCTGTGGCTGCAAGTCTGTGGTTGCAGGTCTTTGGGTGGGGATCTTTAGTTGCAGGTCTGTAGTTGCAAGTCTGTGGCTGCAGATCTGTGGGTGCAGGTCTATGGCTTCAGATCTGTGGCTGCAGGTCTGTGGTTGCAGGTATTTGGTTGCGCATCTTTAGTTGCAGGTCTGTGGGTGCGGATCTTTAGTAGCAGATCTGTGGCTGCAGGTCTTCGGGTGCAGATCTATGGGTGAAGATCTTTAGTTGCAGATCTGTGATTGCGGGTCTGTTGGTGCAGATCTTTAGTTGCAGGTCTGTGGCTGGAGGTCTTTAGTTGCAGATGTGTGCCTGCACAGACCTTAAACCACAGACCTGGTACCTGGTACCTGGAAGGGGGTTCAGGAGGTTCAGGAGGTTGAGGAGGTTCCAGGAGGTTTAAGGGGGTTTCAAGAGGTTCAGGAGGTTTCAGGAAGTTTCAGGAGGTTTCAGGAGGTTCAGGAGGTTTCAGGAGGTTCAGGAGGTTCAGGAGGTTCAGGGGGTTCAGGAGGTTCAGGAGGTTTCGGGAGGTTTCGGGAGGTTTCGGGAGGTTTCAGGAGGTTTCAGGAGGTTCAGGAGGTTTCAGCAGGTTTCAGGAGGTTTCAGGAGATTGAGGAGGTTTTAGGAGGTTCAGGAGGTTCAGGAGGTTTCAGGAGGTTCAGGAGGTTGAGGAGGTTTCAGGAGGTTTCAGGAGGTTTCAGGGGGTTCAGGAGGTTCAGGAGGTTCAGGAGGTTGAGGAGGTTGAGGAGGTTTCAGGGGGTTCAGGAGGTTCAGGGAGTTCAGGAGGTTGAGGAGGTTGAGGAGGTTTCAGGGGGTTCAGGAGGTTCAGGGGTTCAGGAGGTTGAGGAGGTTGAGGAGGTTGAGGAGGTTTCAGGGGGTTCAGGAGGTTCAGGAGGTTCAGGGGGTTCAGGAGGTTGAGGAGGTTTCAGGAGGTTTCAGGAAGTTTCAGGGGGTTTTAGGAGGTTCAGGAGGTTCAGGAGGTTTCAGGAGGTTCAGGAGGTTTCAGGGAGTTTCAGGAGGTTTCAGGAGGTTTCAGGAGGTTTCAAGAGGTTTTGGTAGGTTTCAGGAGGTTCAGGAGGTTTCAGGAAGTCTCAGGAGGTTTCAGGAGGTTCAGGAGGTTTCAGGAAGTTTCAGGAGGTTTCAGGAGGTTCAGGAGGTTTCAGGAGGTTCAGGAAGTTTCAGGAGGTTTCAGGAGGTTCAGGAGGTTTCAGGAAGTTTCAGGAGGTTTCAGGAGGTTCAGGAGGTTTCAGGAGGTTCAGGAAGTTTCAGGAGGTTTCAGGAGGTTCAGGAGGTTTCAGGAAGTTTCAGGAGGTTTCAGGAGGTTCAGGAGGTTTCATGAGGTTTCGGGAGGTTTCAGGGGGTTCAGGAGGTTTCAGGAGGTTTCAGGGAATTCAGGAGGTTTCAGGAGGTTTCAGGAGGTTTCAGGAGGTTTCAGGAGGTTTCAGGAGCTTCAGGAGATTCAGGAGATTCAGTGAGTCTGGGGGTCTGTGACCTCCCTCCAGATTCCAGTGAACTAACTGTGCCTGTCTTCATCCTCAGTCGTGTCCTCAGTAACGTGGAGGGGAAGTACCTGATGGACAGCGTCCCATTCAGCTGCTGTAACCCCGGATCTCCTCGACCCTGCATCCAGCACCACCTGACCAATAACTCCGCCCACTACGACTACGACCACCGCATCGAGGAGCTCAACATCTGGTCCCGGGGCTGCCGCGAGGCCCTCTTCTCCTACTTCAGCAGCATGATGAACAGCATCGGAGTCCTCATCCTCGCCACCATCATCCTGGAGGTAAGGCTCCGCTTCAGCCAATCAGCATCCAGCCTGAGCCACGCTGTCTCTTAAAGGAACAGTCCGACATTTAGAGGAAGAGTCCACGAAATGTTCGACTGTTCCTTTAAGAGTTTAGAGAGAGGAACCTCAGCGCAGCCGGATCAACCGGTCTGAGTTCTGATGATCAACCGGTCTGAGTTCTGATGATCAACCGGTCTGAGTTCTGACTGATCAACCGGTCTGAGTTCTGACTGATCAACCGGTCTGAGTTCTGACTGATCAACCGGTCTGAGTTCTAACTGATCAACCGGTCTGAGTTCTGATGATCAACCGGTCTGAGTTCTAACTGATCAACCGGTCTGAGTTCTGATGATCAACCGGTCTGAGTTCTAACTGATCAATCGGTCTGAGTTCTGATGATCAACCGGTCTGAGTTCTAACTGATCAACCGGTCTGAGTTCTGATGATCAACCGGTCTGAGTTCTAACTGATCAACCGGTCTGAGTTCTGACTGATCAACCGGTCTGAGTTCTAACTGATCAACCGGTCTGAGTTCTGATGATCAACCGGTCTGAGTTCTGACTGATCAACCGGTCTGAGTTCTGACTGATCAACCGGTCTGAGTTCTGATGATCAACCGGTCTGAGTTCTGACTGATCAACCGGTCTGAGTTCTGATGATCAACCGGTCTGAGTTCTAACTGATCAACCGGTCTGAGTTCTGACTGATCAACCGGTCTGAGTTCTGATGATCAACCGGTCTGAGTTCTAACTGATCAACCGGTCTGAGTTCTAACTGATCAACCGGTCTGAGTTCTAACTGATCAACCGGTCTGAGTTCTAACTGATCAACCGGTCTGAGTTCTAACTGATCAACCGGTCTGAGTTCTGATGATCAACCGGTCTGAGTTCTAACTGATCAACCGGTCTGAGTTCTAACTGATCAACCGGTCTGAGTTCTGATGATCAACCGGTCTGAGTTCTGATGATCAACCGGTCTGAGTTCTAACTGATCAACCGGTCTGAGTTCTGATGATCAACCGGTCTGAGTTCTGACTGATCAACCGGTCTGAGTTCTGACTGATCAACCGGTCTGAGTTCTGATGATCAACCGGTCTGAGTTCTGACTGATCAACCGGTCTGAGTTCTGATGATCAACCGGTCTGAGTTCTAACTGATCAACCGGTCTGAGTTCTAACTGATCAACCGGTCTGAGTTCTGACTGATCAACCGGTCTGAGTTCTGATGATCAACCGGTCTGAGTTCTAACTGATCAACCGGTCTGAGTTCTAACTGATCAACCGGTCTGAGTTCTAACTGATCAACCGGTCTGAGTTCTAACTGATCAACCGGTCTGAGTTCTGATGATCAACCGGTCTGAGTTCTGACTGATCAACCGGTCTGAGTTCTGACTGATGACAGTTGTACATGAAACAGGTAATCTCATGTCTCTCCGGTGTCCTCCGGTGCTCCTAACTGTATCTGCAAGATGTCACAGACCAAGGAAAACAAGTAGTCAGAGCTGATCTGAGGTCTGCTGTCCAGCTGCCGTCTCTGAGAGCCGGCTGTCAATCACTCTAAACTCCGACCAAACGGTGAAACTAGGCAGCGCTGATCAGATATGAATCAATATTCTGTTACTGTAATGCCTATTCCTCTCCTCAGATGTTCTCAGAATCGTCTTGTAGTGCACGGTTTAGCTGGAACATCTGGTGAAGGAACGCCAAGTTCTGGTCACATGACCAGATCTCAGCCAATAGGAACGCTCTCTCTCCTGAAATGACCTGTGATTGGTCAAAGTCTCCCGTCACGGGCCAGATGTTCTAAATCCTGTAAACAGAGCCATGAGGAGGAGCAGAAGTCTAGTTTTCTCTCAGAACACTTGAATTACAATATGCTGAAAGGTTATTATGGGATGTCTGCCCAGTGATGCCAAAGATATACTGACTACTGAATTAATCAACCAATGAGACGCCTGTTGGGTTCTTCCCTTCATTTTTCTTCTTCTTGTTCTTCTTCTTGTTCTTGTTCTTCTTTTTCTTCTTGTTCTTGTTCTTGTTCTTGTTCTTGTTCTTGTTCTTCTTGATCTTCTTGTTCTTCTTCTTTTTCTTCTTGTTCTTGTTCTTGTTCTTCTTGTTCTTGTTCTTGTTCTTGTTCTTGTTCTTCTTGTTCTTCATTGTTCTTGTTCTTGTTCTTGTTCTTGTTCTTCTTCTTCTTCTTCTTCTTGTTCTTCTTCTTTTTCTTCTTGTTCTTGTTCTTGTTCTTGTTCTTGATCTTCTTGTTCTTGTTCTTGTTCTTGTTCTTGTTCTTCTTCTTCTTCTTCTTCTTGTTCTTCTTGTTCTTCTTCTTTTTTTTCTTGTTCTTGTTCTTGTTCTTGTTCTTGTTCTTGTTCTTCTTGTTCTTGTTCTTGTTCTTGTTCTTGTTCTTGTTCTTGTTCTTCTTGTTCTTGTTCTTGTTCTTCTTCTGTAAAAGAGCGTAAAGTATTTGCATCTTATTCTGTGTTCAACTGAAGCATTTCAGAATTCGCCAACGTTCTTTACGAGAACTGGTTGTTTTGTCACCAAACTTCTCCCTCTGATGTCATCATGATGATGTAATGAGAGCGTTTGGTTGGACAGGAGGGGCGGGGGGGCGGGGCTGATCAGGTCTGAGACGTTCTCCTGGAGCTGGACGCAAGACCAGTTCTCTTCTTAAGATTCAAAAACTAAAACACAGTAAATGAACCTTAAATGCAGGTTAACAGTATAACTGATTAGCGTTAGCACTGATTAGCGTTAGCACTGAAGGAGCTCTGCAGGCTGCACACTCCAGACTAGATCTAAAATCTGACCCGGGGTCAGTGGTTCAGATATATAGATCTAGAATCTGATCCGGGGTCAGTGGTTCAGATATATAGATCTAGAATCTGATCCGGGGTCAGTGGTTCAGATATATAGATCTAGAATCTGACCCGGGGTCAGTGGTTCAGATATATAGATCTAGAATCTGATCCGGGCTCAGTGGTTCAGATATATAGATCTAGAATCTGACCCGGGGTCAGTGGTTCAGATATATAGATCTAGAATCTGACCCGGGGTCAGTGGTTCAGATATATAGATCTAGAATCTGATCCGGGCTCAGTGGTTCAGATATATAGATCTAGAATCTGACCCGGTGTCAGTGGTTCTATAAATAGATTGTTTCTCCGGTTGGAGTTGACTCGGCGGCGGTGTGCTAAGCCGCCGAGCGGTGGTCAGGCTCACAGAGGATCAGGAACTATTCTGGGGGGGTTAATCTGCAGCAGCACCAGCAGCAGGTTGCATTCTGGGAAAATCAGATGAGCGACAGTAGCTGATGTGGGTCAAAACAACAGCTTCGACCTGAATCGCTACACCAGGCGGCGGATTTACCAACAACATGGTGAACTCAGTCACATCTTTACTGCTGCTGCTGGTCTCAGGTCTGTGACCAATCAGCAACCTCCTCCACAGTCTGTGACCAATCAGCAGCCTTCAGTCTTTGGACTGTGGGAGGAAACCTGAGAACCCGGAGTAAACCCACACTAACCTGCATGTCTTTGGACTGTGGGAGGAAACCTGAGAACCCGGAGTAAACCAGCGCTAACCTGCATGTCTTTGGACGGTGGGAGGAAACCTGAGAACCAGAGTAAACCCACGCTAACCTGCATGTCTTTGGACTGTGGGAGGAAACCTGAGAACCCGGAGTAAACCAGCGCTAACCTGCATGTCTTTGGACTGTGGGAGGAAACCTGAGAACCCGGAGTAAACCCACGCTAACCTGCATGTCTTTGGACGGTGGGAGGAAACCTGAGTACCAGAGTAAACCCACGCTAACCTGCATGTCTTTGGACTGTGGGAGGAAACCTGAGAACCCGGAGTAAACCAGCGCTAACCTGCATGTCTTTGGACTGTGGGAGGAAACCTGAGAACCCGGAGTAAACCCACGCTAACCTGCATGTCTTTGGACTGTGGGAGGAAACCTGAGAACCCGGAGTAAACCCACGCTAACCTGCATGTCTTTAGACGGTGGGAGGAAACCTGAGTACCGGAGTAAACCCACGCTAACCTGCATGTCTTTAGACGGTAAGGAAACCTGAGTACCGGAGTAAACCCACGCAAACCTGCATGTCTTTGGACGGTGGGAGGAAACTTGAGAACCTGGAGTAAACCCACGCTAACCTGCATGTCTTTGGACTGTGGGAGGAAACCGGAGAACCCGGAGTAAACCCACGCTAACCTGCATGTCTTTGGACTGTGGGAGGAAACCTGAACACCCGGAGTAAACCCACGCTAACCTGCATGTCTTTGGACTGTGGGAGGAAACCTGAGTACCGGAGTAAACCCACGCTAACCTGCATGTCTTTAGACGGTAAGGAAACCTGAGTACCGGAGTAAACCCACGCAAACCTGCATGTCTTTGGACGGTGGGAGGAAACTTGAGAACCTGGAGTAAACCCACGCTAACCTGCATGTCTTTGGACTGTGGGAGGAAACCGGAGAACCCGGAGTAAACCCACGCTAACCTGCATGTCTTTGGTCTGTGGGAGGAAACCTGAGAACCGGAGTAAACCCGCACTAACCTGCATGTCTTTGGACTGTGGGAGGAAACCTGAGAACCCGGAGTAAACCCACGCTAACCTGCATGTCTTTGGATGGTGGGAGGAAACCGGAGAACCCGGAGTAAACCCACGCTAACCTGCATGTCTTTGGACCGTGGGAGGAAACCTGAGTACCAGAGTAAACCCACGCTAACCTGCATGTCTTTGGACTGTGGGAGGAAACCTGAGAACCCGGAGTAAACCCACGCTAACCTGCATGTCTTTGGACAGTGGGAGGAAACCTGAGTACCGGAGTAAACCCACGCTAACCTGCATGTCTTTGGATTGTGGGAGGAAACCTGAGAACTCGGAGTAAACCCACGCTAACCTGCATGTCTTTGGACTGTGGGAGGAAACCTGAGAAACCGGAGTAAACCAGCGCTAACCTGCATGTCTTTGGACTGTGGGAGGAAACCTGAGAACCCAGAGTAAACCCACGCTAACCTGCATGTCTGTGGACGGTGGGAGGAAACCTGAGTACCAGAGTAAACCCACGCTAACCTGCATGTCTTTGGACTGTGGGAGGAAACCTGAGAACCCGGAGTAAACCAGCGCTAACCTGCATGTCTTTGGACGGTGGGAGGAAACCTGAGAACCAGAGTAAACCCACGCTAACCTGCATGTCTTTGGACGGTGGGAGGAAACCTGAGTACCAGAGTAAACCCACGCTAACCTGCATGTCTTTGGACTGTGGGAGGAAACCTGAGAACCCGGAGTAAACCAGCGCTAACCTGCATGTCTTTGGACTGTGGGAGGAAACCTGAGAACCCGGAGTAAACCCACGCTAACCTGCATGTCTTTGGACGGTGGGAGGAAACCTGAGTACCAGAGTAAACCCACGCTAACCTGCATGTCTTTGGACTGTGGGAGGAAACCTGAGAACCCGGAGTAAACCAGCGCTAACCTGCATGTCTTTGGACGGTGGGAGGAAACCTGAAAACCAGAGTAAACCCACGCTAACCTGCATGTCTTTGGACGGTGGGAGGAAACCTGAGTACCAGAGTAAACCCACGCTAACCTGCATGTCTTTGGACTGTGGGAGGAAACCTGAGAACCCGGAGTAAACCAGCGCTAACCTGCATGTCTTTGGACTGTGGGAGGAAACCTGAGAACCCGGAGTAAACCCACGCTAACCTGCATGTCCTTGGACTGTGGGAGGAAACCTGAGTACCAGAGTAAACCCACGCTAACCTGCATGTCTTTGGACTGTGGGAGGAAACCTGAGAACCCGGAGTAAACCAGCGCTAACCTGCATGTCTTTGGACTGTGGGAGGAAACCTGAGAACCCGGAGTAAACCCACGCTAACCTGCATGTCTTTGGACTGTGGGAGGAAACCTGAGAACCCGGAGTAAACCCACGCTAACCTGCATGTCTTTAGACGGTGGGAGGAAACCTGAGTACCGGAGTAAACCCACGCTAACCTGCATGTCTTTAGACGGTAAGGAAACCTGAGTACCGGAGTAAACCCACGCAAACCTGCATGTCTTTGGACGGTGGGAGGAAACCTGAGAACCTGGAGTAAACCCACGCTAACCTGCATGTCTTTGGACTGTGGGAGGAAACCAGAGAACCCGGAGTAAACCCACGCTAACCTGCATGTCTTTGGTCTGTGGGAGGAAACCTGAGAACCGGAGTAAACCCGCACTAACCTGCATGTCTTTGGACTGTGGGAGGAAACCTGAGAACCCGGAGTAAACCCACGCTAACCTGCATGTCTTTGGACCGTGGGAGGAAACCTGAGTACCAGAGTAAACCCACGCTAACCTGCATGTCTTTGGACTGTGGGAGGAAACCTGAGAACCCGGAGTAAACCCACGCTAACCTGCATGTCTTTGGACAGTGGGAGGAAACCTGAGAACCAGAGTAAACCCACGCTAACCTGCATGTCTTTGGATTGTGGGAGGAAACCTGAGAATTCGGAGTAAACCCACGCTAACCTGCATGTCTTTGGACTGTGGGAGGAAACCTGAGAAACCGGAGTAAACCCACGCTAAACTGCATGTCTTTGGCGTGTGGGAGGAAACCGGAGAACCCGGAGTAAACCCACGCTAACCTGCATGTCTTTGGACTGTGGGAAGAAACGTGAGAACCGGAGTAAACCTGCACTAACCTGCATGTCTTTGGACTGTGGGAGGAAACCTGAGAACTGGAGTAAACCCACACTAACCTGCATGTCTTTGGACTGTGGGAGGAAACCTGAGTACTGGAGTAAACCCACACTAACCTGCATGTCTTTGGACTGTGGGAGGAAACCTGAGAACCGGAGTAAACCCACGCTAACCTGCATGTCTTTGGACTGTGGGAGGAAACCTGAGTACCGGAGTAAACCCACGCTAACCTGCATGTCTTTGGACTGTGAGAGGAAACCTGAGAACTGGAGTAAACCCACACTAACATAGGGAGAACATGATAACTCCACACAGAAGGACCTGCTGATCTGGAGGACACATGATCAAAACATCCATATTAGCCACAACACAATAATGCTATGACATGATATACGTGATATACTGTATATCTGATATATATATATATATATATATATATATATATATATACTAACCCTGTGTGTGTGTGTGTGTGTGTGTGTGTGTGTGTGTGTGTGTGTGTGTGTGCCAGTCGGCGGACATGGCAGGGTTGAAGTACCTGACCACGGCTCTGGAGACGATGGAGGACCCGGAGAACCCGGAGTGTGAAAGTGACGGCTGGCTGCTGGAGAAAGGCGTGAAGGAGACGTTCGGCGAGATGTTCGCCAAGCTGAAGACGCTGGGGAAGAGCAACCAGGTGGACGAGGGCGGGGACGCACCTGAGGCTGCCACCTGAGAGCCCCGCCCGCCACCACACAGGACTCAGGTCTCCAACACCGTCTGTACACGTGTTACAATACTACACACACACACACACACACACACACACACACACACACACACACGTTCAAAGTGAACAAGTCATTATTTAATTATTGTGATTGTTGATATTTTTTCCATACGGTGTAAATATGTTGAACAGAGTTTATTTTTAATCAGGAGGAACTAAAACCTGCTGCTGTAAATAAAACATCTGGGACGGGATTTAACGTTACACCCCCCCCCCCCCCCCCCCCCCCCCCCGTTAATACTTCCTGTCAGACGCCATCAGGCCCGACCGATACATCACACCACTGCTCACTGCTCACCTCAGCTCATATCTGATTGATTGATTGATTGATTGATTGATTGATTGACTAGTCCAGCAGACAGCAGCTTCTTGCCAAACATGTTTATGTGATGAACAGACGTCAATGAATGCATCGTTATCAGCTGTTTCTGGTCTCAGACCTGGACTATCGGTCGGGTCCTGGTCTCTGTCTCAGACCTGGACTATCGGTCAGGTTCTGGTCTCAGTCTCAGACCTGGAGTATCGGTCGGGTTCTGGTCTCTACCGGCGGACACGCTTGGTTGACATGGAAACAGACGGCCACAACATCCAAAATCCACAGAGGTGCTCAGCCTCCACTGCTGAGCAGCAGGAGGTATATACAGAGGTATGTAGAGGTATATACGGAGGTATGTAGAGGTATATACGGAGGTATGTAGAGGCATATGCGGAGGTATGTAGAGGTATATACAGAGGTATGTAGAGGTATATACGGAGGTATGTAGAGGTATATACGGAGGAATGTAGAGGTATATACGGAGGTATGTATATACGGAGGTATGTAGAGGTATATACGGAGGTATGTAGAGGTATATACGGAGGTATGTATATACGGAGGTATGTAGAGGTATGTACGGAGGTATGTAGAGGTATATACGGAGGTATGTATATACGGAGGTATGTAGAGGTATGTACGGAGGTATGTAGAGGTATATACGGAGGTATGTAGAGGTATATACGGAGGTATGTATATACGGAGGTATGTAGAGGTATATACGGAGGTATGTAGAGATATGTACGGAGGTATGTAGAGGTATATACGGAGGTATGTATATATGGTGGTATGTAGAGGTATATACGGAGGCATGTAGAGGTATATACGGTGGTATGTAGAGGTATATACGGAGGTATGTATATACGGAGGTATGTAGAGGTATACACGGAGGTATGTAGAGGTATATACGCAGCCAATAATGTTTATATAATTTGGACACGTCTTTCTAACTACGTCTAACACACGTCTTCTAACTTCTTTACTATCACACGGCGTGTTTTTTAAGGTTGGTCGATTAAGCTAGCTAACGTTAATGCTAACATTAGCACTAACATCTCTAACCTGAAGCACGTGATGGGTAGAGGACTGAGTCTGTGAGACAGAGTTCAGGGTGTGAATGACCCACGGTGGCCGTCTGGTTCCTGTCACAGCGACGCCGGTTCACACCTGAAACAGGAAGGTTTTTATACTCTAAACACACAGGTGTGAGATAACGTGTAGTGATTAAAGTGTCTAAAGAGAAGTTCAGTTGTAATATTTCTTCATGTTTCTGTGTTTTCTTTCTTTGTGATGATGATGAGAGTTGTGATGTTGTGGGTTGCTAGGAGCTAGTAGTCGCTCCACGGAGTACCATAAAACCTCTAAACCATGAAACCAAACTGTCTGAATCGTCTGTTATCATCAACATTTTTTCTGGACATGGAAACACAAGAATATACACAGGTATATATACAGGTGTATACATGCTAGGAGCTAGTAGTCGCTCCACCGAGTACCGTAAAACCTCTCAACCATGAAACCAAACTGTTTGACTAGTCTGTTTTCATCAAAACTGTCTCTGGACATGGAAACACAAGAATATACACAGGTATACACAGGTTTACACAGGTTTATACAGGTGTATACAGGTTTATACAGGTGTATACAGGTTTATACAAGTGTATACAGGTTTATACAGGTATACACAGGTGTATACAGGTTTATACAGGTGTATACAGGTTTATACAGGTGTATACAGGTTTATACAAGTGTATACAGGTTTATACAGGTATACACAGGTGTATACAGGTTTATACAGGTGTATACAGGTTTATACAGGTGTACACAGGTGTACACAGGTGTACACACGTGTACACAGGTTTATACAGGTGTATACAGGTTTATACAGGTGTATACAGGTTTATACAGGTGTATACAGGTTTATACCGGTGTATACAGGTGTATACAGGTTTATACAGGTGTATACAGGTTTATACAGGTGTATACAGGTATATACAGGTATACACAGGTGTATACAGGTTTATACAGGTGTATACAGGTGTATACAGGTTTATACAGGTGTATACAGGTTTATACAGGTGTACACAGGTGTACACAGGTGTACACAGGTGTACACAGGTTTATACAGGTGTATACAGGTTTATACAGGTGTATACAGGTTTATACCGGTGTATACAGGTGTATACAGGTTTATACAGGTGTATACAGGTTTATACAGGTGTATACAGGTATATACAGGTATACACAGGTGTATACAGGTGTATACAGGTGTATACAGGTTTATACAGGTGTATATAGGTGTATACAGGTGTATACAGGTGTATACAGGTGTATAAAGTTTTACAGTGACAGTGTTTTACAGTGCAGTGTTTTACAGTAACAGTGTTTTACAGTGACAGTGTTTCACAGTGACAGTGTTTTACAATGCAGTGTTTTACAGTGCAGTGTTTTATAATGCAGTGTTTTATAGTGCAGTGTTTTATAATGCAGTGTTTTATAATGCAGTGTTTTACAGTAAGTGTTTTACAGTGCAGTGTTTTACAGTGCAGTGCTTTACAGTGACTGTGTTTTACAGTGCAGTGTTTTACAGTGACAGTGCTTTATAATGCAGTGTTTTATAATGCAGTGTTTTACAGTAACAGTGTTTTACAGTGAGTGTTTTACAGTGACAGTGTTTTACAGTGACAGTGTTTTACAGTGCAGTGTTTTATAATGCAGTGTTTTATAATGCAGTGTTTTACAGTGACAGTGTTTTACAGTGCAGTGTTTTAGAGTGGCAGTGTTTTATAAAGCAATGTTTTACAGTGCAGTGTTTTACAGTAACAGTGTTTTACAGTGCAGTGTTTTACAGTGCAGTGTTTTACAGTGACAGTGTTTTACAGTGCAGTGTTTTATAATGCAGTGTTTTATAATGCAGTGTTTTATAATGCAGTGTTTTACAGTGAGTGTTTTACAGTTCAGTGTTTTTGTAGTACTTGTACTGTGTTGTACAGTGTGTTGTAGTATTAATACTGTGTTCTACAGCGTGTTGTAGTACTTGTACTGTGTTCTACAGTGTGTTGTAGTACTTGTACTGTGTTCAACAGCGTGTTGTAGTACTTGTACTGTGTTCTACAGTGTGTTGTAGTACTTGTACTGTGTTCTACAGTGTGTTGTTGTATTAATACTGTGTTCTACAGTGTGTTGTAGTACTTGTACTGTGTTCTACAGCGTGTTGTAGTATTAATACTGTGTTCTACAGTGTGTTTTAGTACTTGTACTGTATTCTACAGCGTGTTGTAGTACTTGTACTGTGTTCTACAGTGTGTTGTAGTACTTGTACTGTGTTCTACAGTGTGTTGTAGTATTAATACTGTGTTGTACAGTGTGTTGTAGTATTAATACTGTGTTCTACAGCATGTTGTAGTATTAATACTGTGTTCTACAGTGTCTTGTAGTACTTGTACTGTGTTGTACAGTGTGTTGTAGTATTAATACTGTGTTCTACAGTGTGTTGTAGTACTTGTACTGTGTTCTACAGTGTGTTGTAGTACTTGAACTGTGTTCTACAGTGTGTTGGTAGTACTTGTACTGTGTTCTACAGTGTGTTGTAGTACTTGTACTGTGTTGTACAGTGTGTTTTAGTATTAATACTGTGTTCTACAGTGTTTTGTAGTACTTGTACTGTGTTCTACAGTGTGTTGTAGTATTAATACTGTGTTCTACAGTGTGTTGTAGTACTTGTACTGTGTTCTACAGCGTGTTGTAGTACTTGTACTGTGTTCTACAGTGTGTTGTAGTACTTGTACTGTGTTGTACAGTGTGTTTTAGTATTAATACTGTGTTCTACAGTGTGTTGTAGTACTTGTACTGTGTTCTACAGTGTGTTGTAGTATTAATACTGTGTTCTACAGTGTGTTGTAGTACTTGTACTGTGTTCTACAGTGTGTTGTTGTACTTGTACTGTGTTCTACAGTGTGTTGTAGTACTTGTACTGTGTTCTACAGCGTGTTGTAGTATTAATACTGTGTTCTACAGTGTGTTGTAGTACTTGTACTGTGTTCTACAGTGTGTTGGTAGTACTTGTACTGTGTTCTACAGTGTGTTGTAGTACTTGTACTGTGTTGTACAGTGTGTTTTAGTATTAATACTGTGTTCTACAGTGTGTTGTAATACTTGTACTGTGTTCTACAGCGTGTTGTAGTATTAATACTGTGTTCTATAGTGTGTTGTAGTACTTGTACTGTGTTCTACAGTGTGTTGTAGTACTTGTACTGTTTTGTACAGTGTGTTGTAGTACTTGTACTGTGTTGTACAGTGTGTTGTAGTATTAATACTTTGTTCTACAGCATGTTGTAGTATTAATACTGCGTTCTACAGTGTCTTGTAGTACTTGTACTGTGTTGTACAGTGTGTTGTAGTATTAATACTGTGTTCTACAGTGTGTTGTAGTACTTGTACTGTGTTCTACAGTGTGTTGTAGTACTTGAACTGTGTTCTACAGTGTGTTGGTAGTACTTGTACTGTGTTCTACAGTGTGTTGTAGTACTTGAATTGTGTTCTACAGTGTGTTGGTAGTACTTGTACTGTGTTGTACAGTGTGTTGTAGTACTTGTACTGTGTTCTACAGTGTGTTGTAGTATTAATACTGTGTTCTACAGTGTGTTGTAGTACTTGTACTGTATTCTACAGTGTGTTGTAGTATTAATACTGTGTTCTACAGTGTGTTGTAGTACTTGTACTGTGTTCTACAGTGTGTTGTTGTACTTGTACTGTGTTCTACAGTGTGTTGTAGTACTTGTACTGTGTTGTACAGTGTGTTGTAGTATTAATACTGTGTTCTACAGTGTGTTGTAGTACTTGTACTGTGTTCTACAGTGTGTTGTTGTACTTGTACTGTGTTCTACAGTGTGTTGTAGTACTTGTACTGTGTTCTACAGTGTGTTGTAGTACTTGTACTGTGTTTTTACAGTGTGTTGTTGTACTTGTACTGTGTTCTACAGTGTGTTGTTGTACTTGTACTGTGTTCTACAGTGTTTTGTAGTACTTGTACTGTGTTCTACAGTGTGTTGTAGTACTTGTACTGTGTTCTACAGTGTGTTGTTGTACTTGTACTGTATTCTACAGTGTGTTGTTGTACTTGTACTGTGTTCTACAGTGTGTTGTAGTACTTGTACTGTGTTCTACAGTGTGTTGTAGTACTTGTACTGTGTTCTACAGTGTGTTGTTGTACTTGTACTGTGTTCTACAGTGTGTTGTTGTACTTGTACTGTGTTCTACAGTGTGTTGTAGTACTTGTACTGTGTTCTACAGTGTGTTGTAGTACTTGTACTGTGTTCTACAGTGTGTTGTAGTACTTGTACTGTGTTCTACAGTGTGTTGTAGTACTTGTACTGTGTTTTTACAGTGTGTTGTTGTACTTGTACTGTGTTCTACAGTGTGTTGTTGTACTTGTACTGTGTTCTACAGTGTTTTGTAGTACTTGTACTGTGTTCTACAGTGTGTTGTAGTACTTGTACTGTGTTCTACAGTGTGTTGTTGTACTTGTACTGTATTCTACAGTGTGTTGTTGTACTTGTACTGTGTTCTACAGTGTGTTGTAGTACTTGTACTGTGTTCTACAGTGTGTTGTAGTACTTGTACTGTGTTCTACAGTGTGTTGTTGTACTTGTACTGTGTTTTACAGTGTGTTGTAGTACTTGTACTGTGTTCTACAGCGTGTTGTAGTACTTGTACTGTGTTCTACAGTGTGTTGTAGTACTTGTACTGTGTTCTACAGTGTGTTGTAGTACTTGTACTGTGTTCTACAGTGTGTGACAGAGGGTGCAGGTGGTTAACCAGATCAACGGCGTTAATGAGATCAGAGGAACAGATTAACTCTGCTGATGTCATCTGAGGTTCAAGGACAGCCGGCCGTGACGCAGGAAGTCACCAGCGGGGGGTCCTTTAAAGGACAAGTTCACTGCTTTTATGACTTTATTAACATCTTTCCTCAGTCAGTCCATTCTGTCTGCAGCAGCAGAAGACGATGTTTCAAATAAAGTCAGGTGCAATAGGTATATAATTTATATATATTAACCTCTCCAGGAAGTGACTGTAGTTAAACTAGATTTTATATCTCATGTAGAACCACAGAGATCCTGCAGCTGCTCAACGGACCAATGACATGTCTCCTCACAGCCGGTTGCTAGGCAGAATTCAGATTAGTTCAGATCGTCTAAGAGTTCATTAGGACTAAATCAGGCTAAGCCTCCGAGTCAGGAAAGAACACATAGTGTAAAATGCCACCGGATGTAGTATAGTAGGACATCCTGGTATTCTTGGCATATTTTATTTGACGTACAATGTGTTGGGACATGATAAAACTTTTTCTGGCATACTAAATACTACGGTGGTATGGGTATTGGGACACACAGGTAGTATAGTATGGCATAATAAATAATAATATAGTATGACATAAGAATTCATAATATAGTACATCATAAAAAGTTATAGTATATGTCGAAAAATTTCATGAAAAATTGATAATTTTTTTTGACATACTATACTATAACTTTTTTTCTGGATACTATCTAATGACTTTTTTTTCAACATAATATACTTTGACTTTTTGTACCATTCTTTTGACATTCCATGATTTGTGATTTCAGACTGGTAGATAACTGGTTGGAGTACTGGAGGTTGTGGGTTCGATCTTTATGTGACACAGTCTGTTTTCAGGTCTAACTTCTAATGACCAAGTCAAATATACCGAGAGAACAGTCCTCAGTGCGTGTGGCATTGATGGCTTGGTTGCTAAGTTCCCGGTTCTGGCTGCAGCAGAGCGGGGTTCCATCCCCACCCTCACATCGATGCCCGGTGCCCGACACTGGAGTGAGACCAGCGTCTCCTCCCGGGGTTTACCAGAGATAACACTGGGGGGTTATGCAACAGGGAAACACAGATTGATACAGATTTGACTGTGTAACTGGAAAAGAAAAAAATATTAGTACATGAAACCAATAACCAATAAACCGTAAGTATTTTTAGGAGTGGTTGGCTGCTGCAGTGGGCTGTTGTAAACCCTCACCCTAACCCAGCGACCTGCTGTAAACCCTAACCCTGACCCAGCGACCTGCTGTAAACCCTCACCCTAACCCAGTGACCTGCTGTACGTCCAAATTTTTCAACATACTATACTATGACTTTTTTTAATGAAATTGTTTGACATACTATACTATGACTTTTTTTGGTGAAATTTTACAACCTACTATACTATGACTTTTTTTTAAAGAAATTGTTCGACATACTATACTATGACTTTTTTTTAAAAAGATTGTTCGACATACTATACCATGATTTTTTTTCATAACATTTTTCGACATACTATACGATGACTTTTTTTTAAAGAAATTGTTCGACATACTATACTATGACTATTTTTGGTGAAATTTTACGACATACTATGAATTTTTTTCATAACATTTTTCGACATACTATACTATGACTTTTTTTCGTGAAATTGTTCGACATACTATACTATGACTTTTTTTAAAGAAATTGTTCGACATACTATACTATGACTTTTTTTCGTGAAATTGTTCGACATACTATACTATGACTTTTTTTAAAGAAATTGTTCGACATACTATACTATGACTTTTTTTATGAAATTTTTCGACATACTATACTATGACTTTTTTTCATGAAATTGTTCGACATACTATACTATGACTTTTTTTTAATGAAATTGTTCAACATACTATACTATGACTTTTTTTCATAACATTTTTCGACATACTATACTATGACTTTTTTTGGTGAAATTTTAGGACCTACTATACTATGACTTTTTTTAAAGAAATTGTTCGACATACTATACTATGACTTTTTTTTAATGAAATTGTTCAACATACTATACTATGACTTTTTTTCATAACATTTTTCGACATACTATACTATGACTTTTTTTGGTGAAATTTTAGGACCTACTATACTATGACTTTTTTTATGAAATTTTTCGACATACTATACTATGACTTTTTTTAAAGAAATTGTTCGACATACTATACTATGACTTTTTTTAATGAAATTGTTCGACATACTATACTATGACTTTTTTTCATGAAATTTTACGACATACTATACTATGACTTTTTTTGGTGAAATTTTACAACATACTATACCATGACTTTTTTTCATAACATTTTTCGACATACTATACTATGACTTTTTTTAAAAAAAATTGTTCGACATACTATACTATGACTTTTTTTAAAGAAATTGTTCGACATACTATACTATGACTTTTTTTAAAGAAATTGTTCGACATACTATACTATGACTTTTTTTATGAAATTTTTCGACATACTATACTATGACTTTTTTTGGTGAAATTTTAGGACCTACTATACTATGACTTTTTTTAAAGAAATTGTTCGACATACTATACTATGACTTTTTTTTAAAGAAATTGTTCGTCATACTATACTATGACTTTTTTTCATAACATTTTTCGACATACTATACTATGACTTTTTTTCATAACATTTTTCGACATACTATACTATGACTTTTTTTCATGAAATTTTATGACATACTATACTATGACTTTTTTTCATGAAATTGTTCGACATACTATACTATGACTTTTTTTCATAACATTTTTCGACATACTATACTATGACTTTTTTTCATGAAATTTTACGACATACTATACTATGACTTTTTTTCATGAAATTTTACGACATACTATACTATGACTTTTTTTAAAGAAATTGTTCAACATACTATACTATGACTTTTTTTAATGAAATTTTATGACATACTATACTATGACTTTTTTTCATGAAATTTTTCGACATACTATACTATGACTTTTTTTGGTGAAATTTTACGACATACTATGACTTTTTTTTAAAGAAATTGTTCGACATACTATACCATGACTTTTTTTCATAACATTTTTCGACATACTATACCATGACTTTTTTTCATAACATTTTTCGACATACTATACCATGACTTTTTTTCATAACATTTTTCGACATACTATACTATGACTTTTTTTTAAAATTGTTCGACATACTATACTATGAATTTTTCTCATGAAATTGTTCGACATACTATACTTTGACTTTTTTGGTGAAATTTTCTGACATACTATACTATGACTTTTTTTCATAACATTTTTCGACATACTATACTATGACTTTTTTTTAAAGAAATTGTTCGACATACTATACTATGACTTTTTTTTAAAGAAATTGTTCGTCATACTATACTATGACTTTTTTTCATAACATTTTTCGACATACTATACTATGACTATTTTTTAATGAAATTTTATGACATACTATACTATGACTTTTTTTAAAGAAATTGTTCAACATACTATACTATGACTTTTTTTCATAACATTTTTCGACATACTATACTATGACTTTTTTTTAAAGAAATTGTTCGACATACTATACTATGACTTTTTTTTAATGAAATTTTATGGCATATTATACTATGACTTTTTTTCATGAAATTTTACGACATGTGTTACTGCCTGCAGGGCCAGACAGGCCTGCAGAGCTTTTGTCCTGTGTTGTTCTGCCCCTCCCCCTTGTCTTGCAGGTGCTTCCAGGATCCAGAGTTAATGGAGGTGATTGGAGTCCACCTGTGCAGAGTTTGCCAGCTGCTGAGTGGCTCACTCTCATTCTATCCAGCCAATCGCCGTCGTGGGCTGCACATAAAAGAAGCACACTCTGGGCTGTCTCTCTCTCTGACTCATTTGTAATGAAGTATTTGAATTGTGAAGACACTTGTTTCCAGTGGGAAATTAAAGATATGGTTTGTGGTAAGGAGGTAGAGGGCATAGGTAAGTCTGGGGTACACTTTTGCACATAGGTTCTTTTCATGTCTAGAAACACTAGGTTTAGTGGTTGTTGCCAACCCCTGTATGTTTTGTAAACTGCTGTTTGTAGATAACTTAATCAGCCTTTTGTTTGTTGTGTTTAAAGAAGACAGAGATTTAGTTAGGCCTAGTTTTGGTTTGTTAATTTTGATTATTTGGCACAACTATATTGTCCCTACCTCCACCACATTTGTGAACCTTCAGTTGTCCTTTAATAAACTGTTAATTTTTGAACATTCACTTTGACTCTGTTTAATTTGGTTAAGTTATTGTTCCACTTTGTGAACGTAACAACTATACTATGACTTTTTTTGGTGAAATTTTACGACCTACTATACTATGACTTTTTTTTAAAGAAATTGTTCGACATACTATACTATGAATTTTTTTCACAACATTTTTCGACATACTATACTATGACTTTTTTTGGTGAAATTTTACGACATACTATGACTTTATTTCATGAAATTGTTCGACATACTATACTATGACTTTTTTTTAATGAAATTTTATGACATACTATACTATGACTTTATTTCATGAAATTGTTCGACATACTATACTATGACTTTTTTTTAATGAAATTTTATGACATACTATACTATGACTTTTTTTCATGAAATTGTTCAACACACTATACTATGACTTTTTTTCATAACATTTTTCGACATACTATACTATGACTTTTTTTTTAAAGAAATTGTTCGACATACTATACTGACTTTTTTTCATAACATTTTTTTACATACTATACTATGACTTTTTTTCATGAAATTTTACGACATACTATACCATGACTTTTTTTTGTGAAATTTTACGACATACTGATGTGTATAAATCCACAGCTGAAAATTCATGTAAGGGTTTAATTCTGTTTAATAACCCAAACTGATGTCTAGAACACACTGAACTATACAGGAACATTTACACTGAACATCATCAACGTCTAACTGAGTGATCAGATGTTAGCGTGCCACTCTGAGAAGGTCAAAGGCCAACTCTGTGATATCGAAGGCCAGATGCTCGCGTTTGGGATCGACAGAGAACTCCGGGCCTCCTGATTGGCCGGTGGTGTTCCAGGTGTGTTTGAGAGCATCCAGGGTGGCGTAGATGACTCTGGCCCGCTGCTCCTCTGAGGGCGGGTCGGCCCAGCGGTAACGGGGCAGCGACGGCGAGCGGAGCAGGAAGTACACGGAAGACATGTAGACTTTAACAAAGTCCTGTTTTAAATATGACGAGTCTCTCTGCAACACACAGGAAGGAAGGAAAGAAGAGTTCAGTATGTACTGCTACACACACACACACACACACACACACACACACACACACACTGACCCTCTGTGCTCTGCTCATGCTGCTCTCAGCCTCCAGCCAGGCAGTCTGAAAGAAAACACCAGATACTATTATTTAAACTCTGATGTTTGTAAATCCAATAATTTAAAAGCAGTGACGTGTTCATGATGTTCTTGCTATTTAACAGATGTGTAAGAGCCAAATTCAATAGTAGTTAAATATTATTTATTCATATTTTTTTTAGGGTTGTCAATCGATTAAAATACTTAATCCTGATTAATGACACATGTTTTATCTGTTCTAAATGAACCTTAAAGGGAGATTAGTCCAGTATTTAATCATTTTATCAACATGGGAGTGGACTAATATGCTGCTTTATGTAAATGTATGTATATATTTATTATTATAAATCAATTAACAACACAAATCAATAACAGATATTGATCCAGAAACCCTCACAGGTACTGCATTTAGCATAAAACAATATGCTCCAATCATAACATGGCAAACTGCAGCCCAACAGGCAACAACAGCTGTCAGTGTGTCAGTGTGCTGACTTGACTATGACTTGCCCCAAACTGCATGTGATTATCATAAAGTGGGCATGTCTGTAAAGGGGAGACTCGTGGGTACCCATAGAACCCATTTACATTCACACATCTGGAGGTCAGAGGTCAAGGGACTCCTTTGAACATGGACATGACAGTTTTTTCTCGACTAAATTTAGCATTAACTTTGGAGCATTATTTAACCTCCTTCATAAGCAGCTAGTCTGACCTGGTTGGTACCGATGGATTCATCAGGTTTTATAGTTTACTATGGTACCAGTATCTTCACTCTAGCTTTTTCTCGGTGGAGGACACCGGAGGACGCCGGAGGAACACGATGTTTTTCAGATGACCTGTTTCATGCACTAGTGTCAGGATATAGAGTTTAATGAGATCTGCTCCATCTCTACCTCCTGCAGCTTTGAGGAGTTCTTAACCTAGAATTTAAAATCTAGATGCTGCTTGAAAAGCTTCTTAACTTCAGGAATGAGTTTCTGGAGGAAATGCAGAACACAACACATCAATAATGAAGAATTCATGTTTGTCATGAGAATGTGGATGGAGAACTGAACATTAGAGAATGAAGTCTCCCTACTGACCCTCAGAGCATCCAGCAGGTCTGGTTGGTCCAACAGACCGGGGAAGGTAGAGAGGACCGGACTGCAGATCAGATCTGAAACAAACAGAAACCTGAGCTCTAAATAACAACCAGGAATAGAAGAAGCACTGAAGGTGTGTGTTACCTGCATCCTGCACGGTGTTACCTGCATCCTGCACGGTGTTACTTGCATTCTGCACGGTGTTACCTGCATCCTGCACGGTGTTACCTGCATCCTGTATGGTGTTACCTGCATCCTGCACGGTGTTACTGCATCCTGTATGATGTTACCTGCATCCTGTATGGTGTTACCTGCATCCTGTATGGTGTTACCTGCACCCTGCACGGTGTTACCTGCGTTCTGCAGGGTGTTACCTGCGTTCTGCATGGTGTTACCTGCGTTCTGCATGGTGTTACCTGCGTTCTGCATGGTGTTACCTGCGTTCTGCATGGTGTTACCTGCATTCTAAATGGTGTTACCTGCATTCTGCACGGTGTTACCTGCATTCTGCACGGTGTTACCTGCATTCTAAATGGTGTTACCTGCATCCTGCACAGTGTTACCTGCATTCTGCATGGTGTTACCTGCATCCTGCATGGTGTTACCTGCGTTCTAAATGGTGTTACCTGCATTCTGCATGGTGTTACCTGCATTCTGCATGGTGTTACCTGCGTTCTGCATGGTGTTAACTGCGTTCTAAATGGTGTTACCTGCGTTCTGCATGGTGTTACCTGCGTTCTGCATGGTGTTAACTGCGTTCTAAATGGTGTTACCTGCATCCTGCATGGTGTTACCTGCATTCTGCATGGTGTTACCTGCATTCTAAATGGTGTTACCTGCATCCTGCACGGTGTTACCTGCATTCTGCATGGTGTTACCTGCATTCTGCATGGTGTTACCTGCATCCTGTATGGTGTTACCTGCATTCTACATGATGTTACCTGCACCCTGCACGGTGTTACCTGCATTCTGCATGGTGTTACCTGCGTTCTAAATGGTGTTACCTGCATGGTGTTACCTGCGTTCTGCATGGTGTTACCTGCATCCTGCATGGTTTTACCTGCGTTCTGCATGGTTTTACCTGCGTTCTAAATGGTGTTACCTGCGTTCTGCATGGTGTTACCTGCATTCTGCATGGTGTTACCTGCGTTCTGCATGGTGTTAACTGCGTTCAAAATGGTGTTACCTGCGTTCTAAATGGTGTTACCTGCGTTCTGCATGGTGTTACCTGCGTTCTGCATGGTGTTACCTGCGTTCTGCATGGTGTTACCTGCGTTCTAAATGGTGTTACCTGCGTTCTAAATGGTGTTACCTGCGTTCTGCATGGTGTTACCTGCGTTCTGCATGGTGTTACCTGCATTCTGCATGGTGTTACCTGCGTTCTAAATGGTGTTACCTGCGTTCTAAATGGTGTTACCTGCATTCTAAATGGTGTTACCTGCATTCTGCATGGTGTTACCTGCATTCTGCATGGTGTTACCTGTGTTCTAAATGGTGTTACCTGCGTTCTGCATGGTGTTACCTGCATTCTGCATGGTGTTACCTGCGTTCTAAATGGTGTTACCTGCATTCTGCATGGTGTTACCTGCGTTCTAAATGGTGTTACCTGTGTTCTGCATGGTGTTACCTGCGTTCTAAATGGTGTTACCTGCGTTCTGCATGGTGTTACCTGCGTTCTGCATCGTGTTACCTGCGTTCTGCATGGTGTTACCTGCGTTCTAAATGGTGTTACCTGCGTTCTAAATGGTGTTACCTGCATTCTGCATGGTGTTACCTGCATTCTAATGGTGTTACCTGCGTTCTGCATGGTGTTACCTGCGTTCTAAATGGTGTTACCTGCATTCTAAATGGTGTTACCTGCATTCTAAATGGTGTTACCTGCATTCTAAATGGTGTTACCTGCATTCTGCATGGTGTTACCTGCATTCTAATGGTGTTACCTGCATTCTGCATGGTGTTACCTGCATTCTAATGGTGTTACCTGCGTTCTGCATGGTGTTACCTGCGTTCTAAATGGTGTTACCTGCATTCTAAATGGTGTTACCTGCATTCTAAATGGTGTTACCTGCATTCTGCATGGTGTTACCTGCATTCTAATGGTGTTACCTACATTCTGCATGGTGTTACCTGCATTCTAATGGTGTTACCTGCGTTCTGCATGGTGTTACCTGCATTCTGCATGGTGTTACCTGCGTTCTAAATGGTGTTACCTGCATTCTAAATGGTGTTACCTGCATTCTGCATGGTATTACCTGCATTCTAATGGTGTTACCTGCGTTCTAAAGGTGTTACAGACGTAGGCAAAGTTGTTGGTAACGTTCCGTTAAAGAGAGAAAAACCCACAATGGTCACTGAAATAACTTGAAACTGACAAAAGTAATAATAAATAAAAATTTACTGAAAATGAACTAATGAAAATCAGATATTGTTTTTGAATTGTGGTTCAACAGAATCATTTTAAAAAACAAACTAATGAAACTGGCCTGGACAAAAATGATGGTACCCCTAGAAAAGATGTAAAATAATGTGACCATAGGGACATATTAAACTAAGGTGTGTCCTGTAAATAGCATCACAGGTATCTTCAAACTTGTAATCAGTCAGTCTGCCTATTTAAAGGGTGAAAAGTAGTCACTGTGCTGTTTGGTGTCATGGTGTGTACCACACTGAACATGGACCACAGAAAGCTAAGGAGAGAGTTGTCTCAGGAGATCAGAAAGAACATTATAGACCTTCATGTTAAAGGTAAAGGCTATAAGACCATCTCCAAGCAGCCTGATGTTCCTGTGACTACAGCTGCACATATTATTCAGAAGTTTAAGGTCCATGGGACTGTAGCCAACCTCCCTGGACGTGGCCGCAAGGGGAAAATTGATGACATATTGAAGAGACGGATAATACGAATGGTAACCAAGAGCCCAGAACAACTTCCAAAGAGATTAGAGGTGAACTCCAAGGTCAAGGTACATCAGTGTCAGATCGCACCATCCGTCGCTGTTTGAGCCAAAGTGGACTTAATGGAAGACGACCCAGGAGGACACCAAATCATAAAAAAGCGAGACTGGAATTTTCCAAAATGCATATTGACAAGCCACAAAGCTTCTGGGAGAATGTCCTTTGGACAGATGAGACAAAACTGGAGCTTTTTGGCAAGTCACATCAGCTCTATGTTCACAGACGAAGAGATGAAGCATCCAAAGAAAAGAACACTGTACCTAATGTGAAACATGGAGGAGGCTCGGTTATGTTCTGGGGCTGCTTTGTTGCATCTGGCACAGGGTGTCTTGAATCTGTGCAGGGTGCAATGAAATCTCAAGACTATCAAGGCATTCTGGAGCGAAATGTGCTGCCCAGTGTCAGAAAGCTTGGTCTCAGTTGCAGGTCATGGGTCCTCAAACAGGATAATGACCCAAAACACATCTAAAAACACCCAAGAATGACTAAGAACTAAACATTGGACTATTCTGAAGTGGCCTTCTATGAGCCCGGATCTAAATCCTATTGAACATCTGTGGAAGGAGCTGAAACATGCAGTCTGGAGAAGGCACCCTTCAAACCTGAGACAGCTGGAGCAGTTTGCTCACGAGGAGTGGGCCAAAATACCTGTCGACAGGTGCAGAAGTCTCATTGAGAGTTACAGAAATCGCTTGATTGCAGTGATTGCCTCAAAAGGTTGTGCAACAAAATATTAAGTTAAGGGTACCATCATTTTTGTCCAGGCCAGTTTCATTAGTTTGTTTTTTTAAATGATTCTGCTGAACCATAATTCAAAAACAATATCTGATTTTCATTAGTTCATTTTCAGTAAATTTTTATTTATTATTACTTTTGTCAGTTTCAAGTTATTTCAGTGACCATTGTGGGTTTTTCTCTCTTTAACGGAACGTTACCAACAACTTTGCCTACGTCTGTACCTGCATTCTGCACGGTGTTACCTGCATTCTAAATGGTGTTACCTGCATCCTGCATGGTGTTACCTGCGTTCTAAATGGTTTTACCTGCATTCTGCACGGTGTTACCTGCGTTCTAAATGGTGTTACCTGCATTCTAAATGGTGTTACCTGCATTCTAAATGGTGTTACCTGTGTTCTAAATGGTGTTACCTGCATCCTGCATGTTGTTACCTGCGTTCTGCATGGTGTTACCTGCGTTCTAAATGGTGTTACCTGCATCCTGCATGGTGTTACCTGCGTTCTGCATGATGTTACCTGCATCCTGCATGGTGTTACCTGCGTTCTAAATGGTGTTACCTGCGTTCTAAATGGTGTTACCTGCATCCTGCATGGTGTTACCTGCGTTCTGCATGTTGTTACCTGCGTTCTGCATGGTGTTACCTGTGTTCTAAATGGTGTTACCTGCGTTCTGCATGTTGTTACCTGCGTTCTGCATGGTGTTACCTGCGTTCTGCATGGTGTTACCTGCGTTCTAAATGGTGTTACCTGTGTTCTAAATGGTGTTACCTGCATCCTGCATGTTGTTACCTGCGTTCTGCATGGTGTTACCTGCGTTCTAAATGGTGTTACCTGCATCCTGCATGGTGTTACCTGCGTTCTAAATGGTGTTACCTGCATCCTGCATGGTGTTACCTGCGTTCTGCATGTTGTTACCTGCGTTCTGCATGGTGTTACCTGCGTTCTAAATGGTGTTACCTGCATCCTGTATGGTGTTACCTGCATTCTACATGATGTTACCTGCACCCTGCACGGTGTTACCTGCATTCTGCATGGTGTTACCTGCGTTCTAAATGGTGTTACCTGCATGGTGTTACCTGCGTTCTGCATGTTGTTACCTGCGTTCTGCATGGTGTTACCTGCGTTCTAAATGGTGTTACCTGCATCCTGCATGGTGTTACCTGCGTTCTGCATGTTGTTACCTGCGTTCTGCATGGTGTTACCTGCGTTCTGCATGATGTTACCTGCATCCTGCATGGTGTTACCTGCGTTCTGCATGGTGTTACCTGCGTTCTGCATGATGTTACCTGCATCCTGCATGGTGTTACCTGCGTTCTGCATGGTGTTACCTGCGTTCTGCATGATGTTACCTGCGTTCTGCATGATGTTACCTGCACCCTGCACGGTGTTACCTGCATTCTGCATGGTGTTACCTGCGTTCTAAATGGTGTTACCTGCATGGTGTTACCTGCGTTCTGCATGTTGTTACCTGCGTTCTGCATGGTGTTACCTGCGTTCTAAATGGTGTTACCTGCGTTCTAAATGGTGTTACCTGCATGGTGTTACCTGCGTTCTGCATGTTGTTACCTGCGTTCTGCATGGTGTTACCTGCGTTCTAAATGGTGTTACCTGCGTTCTAAATGGTGTTACCTGCATCCTGCATGGTGTTACCTGCGTTCTGCATGTTGTTACCTGCGTTCTGCATGGTGTTACCTGCGTTCTGCATGATGTTACCTGCATCCTGCATGGTGTTACCTGCGTTCTGCATGGTGTTACCTGCGTTCTGCATGATGTTACCTGCATCCTGCATGGTGTTACCTGCGTTCTGCATGTTGTTACCTGCGTTCTGCATGGTGTTACCTGCGTTCTAAATGGTGTTACCTGCGTTCTAAATGGTGTTACCTGCGTTCTAAATGGTGTTTAACTGCGTTCTAAATGGTGTTACCTGCGTTCTGCATGGTGGGCCGGTCCATCAGCAGCGTGTCGGCTAGCAGCTGTCTGTACAGAGACAGCAGCTGAAGGCAGCTCAGACAGTTCAGCAGAGTGTCTGGAAGAAGACTGGAGAGGACAACATGGAGAGAATAGACACCATGAGGACACTGAGGAGGACAACATGGACAGTATGGACACCATGAGGACACTGAGGAGGACAACATGGACAGTATGGACACCATGAGGACACTGAGGTGAGTCATAATCTACTGAACCTGAGCTGAGTTCTGGTCCGTCTGTTGGATGATTTCAACTTTATGATGAGTCTGGGCTGCTGACGGGCCGC
>NW_023618486.1:956-48336 GCF_015220745.1 Sebastes umbrosus | reverse complement strand
AATTTTCCTGTTTTGTTTTATTTGTAGTTAAGTTGGCAGTGTTTGTCTTTGTTACACTTTTGTTTCTAAAATGGTTTGATCACCCTTTATATATGTTCCCTTTGTCACTTTCAGTTTATGTTAAGTTAGCATAGCCTGAGTTATGTTCTGTTTAGTTGACCTATTTTATGGGCAAAGAACTACATTGCTAATTTTGTTAATATGTTAGTTTCATTTTTGGTTCAATAAAACCATATTTTTTTTAAAAACCTGTGACTCCTCATGCCTAGCAGCTCGGTCCCTCACACTCAACATCACATATTTCAGTACATTTCCAGATGTTGCTGCCTGTGTATGAGCAGTGCAACACAAAGTGTTAATATTGACCAAAAGGTGAGTACAGGAAAACACATATATATTTTATATCACATTGTTTGTTGACATGAAATGTCTGATTTGTATAGAAGTGAAATCTCTCTCTCACACACACACACTACATTTACATGTAAAGATATTTCCTGAAACATGCTGGGATGTCGAAGTTAAGAGCACTTGAAAGCGTACAATAGATTAGTGATGGCGACCAACAGGTGATGTGTCGTTAGTTCATACATATGCACCATTTATAGCAATTCAAATAAGAGCGGGATCAAAAAGATAGGACAGAGACAAGTGAGAAAGAAACTAAAGTGAGGTCCAAGACTGGATTATAATCCAGGTAAGCAGGCGTCTGCCCAGGGACCCCAGACCCATAAGAGTCCCCAAAAAGGCTCAGCTGGACTCTCTGGCAAATGGGTTGCAGTCATTTGATTGACTTTGTTTGGAGAAATAGGAATATATGCACGACTGATTGCACAATCCCAACTGGCATGATAAGGTTATAAGTGTCAAAATGTAGTTTTAAAAGGGTACTCCACCAATTTAGCATTGCAATTTCAAAAGAAAAGAAGAGTCAACATCAGCAGAGGCTGAGAAATACTGACTTTTATGGGGTGTCCAGACCGCCAGTGTGAGCAGCGCAGTGATCTTTTGACTGTATATTGACATACCAGCTGCATTACTACAGTTTTAATGTCTGTATCTGTAGAAAAAAAGTAAAGATTTATTTTTAAATCAACCCTTCCTGCTTCTGTTTCAAAATAAAAGCCCTCATTTATTTTTTTCTGTGGTAAGAATTCCTTAATTTGTTAACACAAGGCTTTTATTCTGAAATATGTGCAGGACAGTGTTGTAGAAAATGCAGTGACTTGCACGGCTCCATGAACGAATAAAGTACCGGGTTTTAATTGTCGATTATTACTATTATTTACATATTACCACGCGTTTCTTAACCTTTATCTGTCTAAGATAAATATAAATTACATTTATAATGAAATTAAATGGCCATTATGAAAGGAAAACTCTATGTAGAAAGAAAGAGCTGGCAGCAGCAGAAACGCTACCGGTGTGGACAACCCACACGTGGGATACACAGCAATTCAGCAAGGCAGCCGTCACGCGGACAGTCTGGACAGGCCTTTAGTCTTTAGCATGGGACAAGCTCCAAAATCACTGGATCTTACATTTCCCTTAAAGCAGCTCAATAGCGTCTTTAATTAGTTGGGTAAACGCCCATGTTGTTAAAACTCCATACCCCTCTTTATAATGTAGACTTCCTGTTAAAAAAAAAAAAATCACAGAACACATTATACAACTGTACAGGATGAGTAGTACTCACAACTAAAACTAAACTTTAACAACTGAGTTCCCCTTTGGGATCTTCATTATCTCATTGTGCTTACATGGTGCACATTTATACATGTCTGTGTTTCAGATTACCACACAGCAAACCTGGGCCATGTAATAGAGAATTATAGTAATATAACATAGAGGGAGAGGGAGGAACTGGGGCTGTTAACACGGGTTCAGCACCTCATTTTTGACCTGGGCAGAAATTAGTTTCCTCTCAAATTGTCTTGATATGCATTGATATAAAATTCATCCATATTAACACTTGATAAAATGATTCCAGCAGGCACAGAGGGACCTGGACGAGGAGGGAAAGAAGCCTCTGGCAGTGAGGGCGAGACGAGGTGTGTAATGGATTGAAGAGCAACAAAGATGACGTTGCATAAAAGCAAAAACAATCAATAGAATATGTTTTGTTAACTTATATAAATGTTGGACAGGTACTAGTTGACAACACGAACAAATGATATTATTTAAAAAAAAAAAAAAAAAGAGATTTCCAGAAAAAGGCACACATCAAGTGAGAAACTATAATAAGGCAAAGAACAGTCAGTCAGTGAGTGGTGGAGTCCACTTGGCTCTAAACAATAATGCAAGAAAATAAAATAAAATGTATCAAGTTTAAGAGAACATCAAAATAAAACAGGCCAGTGATAAAACCATTAAAAATAATTCTGTTCAGACTTGCTTCAGCATATACATCACGAAGTACTGTTTGCTTAATACAGGAAAGTGACTCAGCTCTTCGAAAACCCGCCAAAAGCTTTTCTATCCATGATAAGATCGACTTACAGCAGCTTTATGATCATGCATAAATAAAGAGAGATGCAGTCGGTGACGGAGTGGCACAGTGCAGTTGGTCCTAGCTGTGGTAGAGGCGTATGTGCTGGGATATGTTGCTACGACACAGAGGGCAGGTCTGCAGAGCGTCGCTGCAGACCTGACAACAGCACACGTGACCACATGGCAGGAAGATGACCTGAGACTGGAGAGAGGGACAGACGAGACACAATCAGTCGTCTCGGGTTTCATATTTGCACTTCATCAGTCAGTAAATCAAGATTTCAGAAACACAATTTTACAGAGAGAGTTTTAAAGCAGCGACTTTCACCTGTAAACAATGTTGATATGAAACAACAATAACAAGTGTAGTATTTTTATCACCGAGACTGATTACTTCCTGGTTTTGCTGAGTTGTTTTTTTTCTTACCACGGTCTCCATGCAGACCACACACTCTGAGGTCCCTGGTCCATCCACAGGGCTGGGGGCTGAGGGGGTGACTGGGGTCCCCGGGGTGAGTGGTGGGCTGGGCATCTGGAAGGTTGAGGTGCCGGGAAGCGACAGAGGGGAGCAAGGTGCTGGAGCTGTGGGGGCAACTTCTACCTCTTCATCCTGCTGGACATCCTTACAAGCTCCTGGTGGGGGAGGAGATACTGGCGGGGGAGGAGATAGTGAGTGAACAACAGCAGCCTGATAGGTTGTCTTTTCATTAACTTCCCATGAGTTTCAATGTCCTACACATCGTCCTCATCCTTTAAGTAGGTTGAAAAATATGTTTTTGGTATTTAAACATTAATCCATTTGTAGAATTTAGTTGAAATCTTTAACAAAAGCTCTCACTTTTCCTTCTTGTAATTCAGTTCTGAATTTAATGGGTTTAATTTTCCATTATTTATGTATTTATTTTTAATTTTAGTTATTAATGTTTGCATTTATTTTTTATTAATCTATTTTTATTTATTTATTGTTTTTTTGCATTTGTTTGTATTAATTTTATATTAATTTTTAAATATAAGTATTTATTTTTTTCATTTGTTTATGTATGAATGCATTTACCCCTTATTTATGAAAAATATATTTTTGCTATTTAAACATAATTTTTTTGCTATTTAAACATTAATCCACATTAAACATTGAACAAAAACTGAACATTATGAGCTTCATAATGTCCATGTTGATTAGTTTCAGCTTTTGATAGCTGTTCCTCTTTGTTGATGCTGTTTGACATGCTGCATGTTATTATGATTGTTGAGACTTCATTTTTTGTGACCAGTGTGAGCAAACATGATTTTTTTCTTGCTCTGAAAACACACACACACATACACACCATGTTCACTACAATTGTATAATATATAGAGATGTAGGGTGTGTGTAATTTACCTTCAGGGTAGCGTTCCCGAGCCCAGTTCAGAAGAGCTTTCTGGATTCCTATTTCATTAATTCCAAGCTGAAAACAGAGAAATGAACAAAGCTGATTATTAAGTAGTTGGCTGACATAGTATCACATTTTAAGTGGAGTAGTGGAATATAGTTTTTGTGCAGTAGCTCAAGCCTACACTTCTGTAAAGTGGCAACTTTGTGTTGATAGCTGATGTTGAAACTGAGTGCTACAGGATGTGGTGAAAAATCTCCATTTGAAAGATCAAAGTGTTTGACTGACAGTACTGTGTTAGTAATGTGTTAGTAATGATGTTAGAGACAGACCTTCTTGAGGTCAGAGGAGTTCATGTGGCGAAGGGCCTCAATTGTCACTCGATGATGAGCCAGGACGGGCAGGTAGTGCTGAGCTGACAGTCTGCATAACAAGTTGACCAACTCTTTCTCCACGCCCGCTTCCTGCAATAAGATACAGTTTAACAACAGCACAGTTTGGTTTTCAGATGTTTCCGCATGTCTGCTCTGTACCGTACCTGCATGCGCAGTGACAGGGGCTTGGCATCCAACAGTCTCTGGTACTGGATCATCCAGTAGTTCTGCTGGTTGGACGCAGACTTCAGCTCCATCTCCGTCTGGAAAACACAAAGCGATCGCTGGTCTCATTTAACCACTCCAGAGTGAGAAAGAAAACATGATGTGTGTAAATGACTAACAGAGGGCAAATGTGAGCAATCTCTGCCTCAACAATAGCACCATTTTTTTTAACTTGTTACACAATTGCTTGACACTGAAAGAGAAGAGAAATTCCCAGCGATGTCCACTGAGGTCAAAGCAGCTGTTCCTCACCAGAACCTGCCGCAGCTCCTGCTCTCTCTGGTCTCTCTGCTTCAGCAGCTGCTGCAACAAATCACTGAGAGCTGTTCTCTGCTCCACCAGAACCTCCTGCACACACACACAGAAGGTAGGGTGACAATACACACTCATCAGTAAATACAATTGAAAGACTGAAAATAAAACCAGCCTGGCTCTGATATGATCAATATAATGATTATTATCACTCAATCTAAATTAAGTGTTTAATATCCTTTTACTTCTGATTATTTTCTTGAACCATAACCCTCTGAGACACACAATAGACCCACTTTTTTAGGGGAGTACAGGGGGTCTTTAGGGAGAGATAGCAGGTCAACAGTAGATGTCACATAGAAGTGATGTACATCATCTGAAGCTGGGAACCTAAAGATTAATTTATGTCGAGTTGTTCTAGTTATAAATCTGTAATAAACATGAATAAATTAATTAATTATTCTAAATTAATTGTGAAAGGGTAAAAGGGCTTAGAACATTGGGATCAACGTATATGATTTCCATCCCCATGCTCTATTGTGTCTCATAAGTTGTTGTAACATTTTTTGGGTTGATACCATTTGTTACACAGATGTGGTGTTAATTTAACCATTTTTTACCACTCGAGAATTAATAAAAATGATCAATAATCCCTCAAATATACCACATTAAGACACCAAGACCTCGAGGAACACCATAGAAAAAGCCATGCTGTGATTTGGTATCAAAAACTTTTGACATTTGCATTCTTCGGCGATTGGATGGCGAGCACTTCTGTTCTGTAAATTAGAATTAAGCTAGGAAAGCTGAATGCTCTAGGTCTATAGTTTGTGACTGTAAAGTTTCATGAGGCTGTGATTATCCTAGAGGTCACCACAGGTCATTTTATACAGTGAGGTCAAGTTTAAAAAAATGGTCTCACTACAATGAAATGTCTACTATGGGGACTAACATCATCACACATGAATACAGTTGGGCTCATTGGATCCACAAGTCTCAGCTTTACGGTGATACCCAATTTATGTAATTCCAAGACTGTTTAGGGACCCCAGTATGCAGAAATATTCAAATACACCATTTTAGAATAAGCGAAAATAACACATTTATGCATGTGATTATCATAAAGTGGGCATGTCTGTAGAGGGGAGACTCGTGGGTACCCATAGAACCCATTTTCATTCACATATTTTCAGGTCAGAGGTCAAAATTTAGCCCAACTTTGAAGCGTTATTTAGCCTCCTTCCTGACAAGATATCATGACATGGTTGGTACCAATGGATTCCTCTGTCTAAAACTGAACCTACTACAGCGTCTGAAAGAGTAAAGTCGGTCAGGATCGCGGGTCTCAGAGGGTTAATGTGTACAATGATAAATTGTTGCCATGGAGCAATGACATGAAAATAGCCATAAGAAATGATATACTAATCAACAGGAAAAAGGAAAAAAAAAATCAAGTAAATGTAAAAGGCAATGACAGAAGGCGGTGACACCCACCTGCAGGTTCTCCGCATCCAGATTGCGTCTTTTAATCTCCAATTTAGTCAGCTGCTTTAATTCACCTTCTATGAGCTTGATCTGGGGACAGTGGAGAAGCAAACATGAAGCTAGCAGGGAGAAGGGACATGCTGCTGAATGCAAAGTCAAGATGAAAACCTTGATGAAATGATTTTCTGTCTTTAGGTAATATTAAACAAGGTTTCATGGGTGGCTGACTGGTAACCAAAAAGTTTAAAAAAAATTACTTAATAAGTATGAGTAAGAATGAGTTAGCTATGAATGACATGACAAAACAGGAAAAAGAAATGACAATAATGCCTGGTGTCCGCAGTCTGTATTTTCATCGTTACCAGCGTTATTCTGTCTCTTCTGACAGCCGGGGAGAAAAGCAAGTGTGTGACCACTTACATCTCCGTATCAGTGACCTAAACAGTTGTTAAACAGCAAACCTGTGGGTTCCTCACTCTACATCAGTGACCTAAACAGTCTAAAACAGATCTAAAAGCAACATTCGCCAAAAAGCAAGTCATTTGCATCCCTGAGAGTAAAAAAACCCCCAGAGACAAGTGACAGGTTTGACCCTCACTCCACCCATCTCCACACAGACCTGGTTGCGGATGTAGCCGTGGACAGCATCCTTCTGCAGCTGCAGGGCCTGGAACGCTGCTTTCTGCATCTCCTCCTGCGGAGAACAATCAGAGGACATGACGCTAAAACTGGTCAACTTTATCCCAAGTCAACTTTCAATGCATTCTGGCTGATACATGCAGCTGTTTCCCAACCCACTATTAGTCCCTAAGCTTTGTCTGTCTGGTTACTGTTGTCCCATGCGTGTTTTTGTTGTCTGGCTGCTGCTCATAAAGTGTGATTTTGATTCACACTGAGTTAGATTTCTCCACCAGGCTCTCATGAAACTGGTGACAACTACAGAGGACACATCCAGGCACAACGTACCTCCTGTAAGATGTGGGCGATGGCTTTAGATTTGTCCAACACTTGGAGGGACAGCATCTTATCAAACCTCCTGTCCATACTCTCCATACTGTTATAAGACAAAGGGAGAAAGAGAGAGACCACACACTGAGTTTACTGTTTTCACTCACAGCTTAAGATTTGTTAGCTCAATGCAAGTTGGCAATGTTAAAATCCATCTGCTCAGATCTGGTGTCTGTGCGTGTGCATGTTTAACCTTCTGTAGGCCTCAGACACCATGCTCTGTCTGCGGAAGTCACTGGCCTCCTGGAGGAGGCTCATAACACAGCCGTCTGACAGCATCTTCTGCATGGCCACTAAAAACACATGGAGAGGGGATAGGATTTAGAGGAAAAGAAGATTTGTTGTGAGGGAATGAATGCTGAATGAAAAGTGCTGAATGAAATGAACAGCATACCATACTACAGCTTTAATAGGGTTCAAAACATACAACTTTTCCAGAGATTGGTGTGGGATGCAAGGCCATGAGGTCGTTAAAATCTACAAGGTTTATCCCCTCAGGAGCATGAATGTGCTCAGCAATTTTCATGACAATCTGCTTATGAGATATCTCATGTGCAAGGTTGACATTACACCCTGATGGTGGCACCGGAGAAAAACTAAAAGGGTTCAACCTCTGGGGGGCATGAATGTACACAGTAAACCTTTCCTGAGTGAATTTTGTACCAACAGTAGTGCAAGATTAAAGATCGAGGGGTTCACAAAAATGATCAGGAATCATCATCATCATCTGAGGACCAGGAATTTTCGCAGCATATTTCATGGCAATTGGAAAATAATTGTCAAGATATCTTGCTCTGGACCAAAGTGTTGGATGGCCAGATGTTTCCCCCCCCCAAGAGAAATTGAATGTTTTACACTAGCAGCTCATTAACTGCTCCATATAGTTTATTGTAAATATGTAAATTAATAGAAATACTTGGAGCTCTTTACATGCTTCTTTTGCCTGTTTTATGAAAGTTACAATAGATCACTGGCAAAATAAAGTTTCCATTGTTTATGAAAAACCGGGGTACTCCAGCCATGACTCTGTGCAGAACAATATAAAGGTAAAGTACATCAGAGAAGCTGCTTACCTGCCACCTCCCTCTTCCTTAGTGAATTGGCTTCTTCCTGTGTGATGGCAGTCAGATGCTCCATACGGATCCTGAGGGGAATAGTAATGCTCTGCTGACTTTTTACAGTAACCATGGGTGTAGCTTTCAAAACTTAAAGGTGCTATATACGGGATTAAGAGCATTAATAGATCATCAACAACTATTGTCTATGTAAAGATATAGAGGAGTAATGTCTACCTGAGCAGAGAATGAAGTTTCTCTCTCTTTAGGAGTCACTTTACGGCCAGTAGGGACCACACGAATGATTACAGTGAACCACAACATTTTCAAAGTACTTATGACATGTGAGTATTGAAATCTGAACCTCTCCTTTAAACTAATTTTACAGAATAGATTTTCTTAATAATATTTTTAATTTATTTTTCCACTATTGTATGCTGTTTCAAGGTTTTGTTTTCTTATAGGGAGTAAGGCCTCCTGTGTTCTGTCATCGTGATAATTTTCCTTCTTCCGGAGAGCATCTGGAAAGTGCTATATAAATAGGTTCAGTCTGGTAAGTGGAAAACAATCGGGTGAGTGCTGCCATGTGTTGGAGAGCCTCATATCTCTCTGCTGTAATAGATCAGCAGATTATGGATCAGTGGTCTGTGTACACTCACCGATCTTCCTCCATGGCTTGAAGAAACTCTGCACTTTTTTTCTGCCTGGAGAGATAAAAAATAAATATATTACAGTTAGCATTAAGTAACACACGCCAACTCCTCACAACAAAACAAACAGTACATCACGTAGCCTGTTCCTTCAGGTCCTACCTGTTTTTATCCATCAGCATGTTGCTGATGCGACTGCTGATGCCGTCTTCAGCTTGTCGGACTTTCTCCAGCACCACCAACCTCTCGGCCTCCTGAGCCCTCTGCTGCTGGCTGACCCCCAGCTCCAGACGCTCCTGCGCCTAAACATCAGATAGATTATACACCTTTTAATTTGTTTTACTGTGTGTCAGACAAAATAAGCAACTTGAAAGCACAATGTTGTACTCGGTTGACTTGATATGATCATTTTATATTGTTTTTAGATCAGATAAAATAGATCAATCTATAATGAAAACTGTACAATGAACTCTATAATGGAGCAATGCCAAAATGTCCCCTCAGCTCGCTGTTAATATCTTGAAAGACAACATAGTTTGCAGTTTCAAAACAACAACAATGAGCTGGGAGGATTATCCAAATTAGATAACAACGACATACAAAGACATAGCTCCATTGAAGAATCAACAAAATGCATATTTATCGATGAGCACGTACCAGTCGGACTGAGTTGAGGATGTTTTCCTTGCGGGAGGTGTTCATGAGGATGAGCTGGGTGTGCTCTTTTTTCTTCTCTTCATTGTGGAACTCAAGGCCAGCTTCGCCTGCTGCTTCTGCTCCTGAAGGACGGAGGGACAAGTCAGAGGGCCCTGTTAAAAACATCTATAGCACATGGTCTAAAAGCAAAACAGTAAAGTTACAGACCTCAAAACCAAAACAATGGAGCTGAGGGGAACTGCAGAATTGGGTTTGTCATTAGGAGTGTCCCCTTTCACAGTACAATGAAATGTGTGCAATAGAGACAGGCTGAATCTAACATGAAAGTGACAGTGGAGTCCCGTACCTTTCTCTTCTCAAAGTCGCTGAATTTGTTCTGCAAAAGAAAGCCAGGAAAGATTGTAAGAGACTTCCAACCGAAATGACGGAGCCAGGTGAAAAGCACTACGTAGTCATAAAAGTGACTTTCTTGTCATGTGTGTTTGTGCGTCACCTACTGTACCTGCCATGACTCCTCCAAGCCATCAAAACAGTCAGAGGCCTGCTTGCCACAATCGTTCTCCAGCACCGGCAGGAGATACTGGGATGGGGGGCAGTACTCCTCTCCCATCTCTGAAAAGAAAACCAAGAAATCCAACATTATTCTCTTATACAGTCTAATACATTGATGTGAGTACTATAAAGTAAACCATCACCGGCGCATAGGAAGCGTTGGATGCTCTCGGTGCCCTCTGCACACACAGACGCAGGCGGGTAAGTCATCATGGCAGCATCAAGCGTAAAGCTCTGTCACAGCACACACACAGGCTTTGTTTAAAACCATATCTATGTTTTTAGCCTTCTTGTATTCCTGTAAGTTTGAATCACGAGACACACACACCTCTAGGGTGCGGATGAAGACCATATCTTTGGGGAGCTGGATGATGTTGTTGTCACTCACGTCCAGGGTACGCAGGCTGCTCAAAGAACCAACCGAGGATGGCAGCTCACTGAGACAGTTACCTATACAGATACACAGTGATGTAAGAAAACATAACCAATTCCTCTCATGCATGGGAGGAACAGGAAGCATCATACCCTTCAAATTGAGCGTCTGCAGAAGCCGCAGATCCCCGATGCATTCAGGCAGGACCTTTATGCGGTTCTTCTCCACGTTCAGAATCTGACAGGACACAGAATGGAAACACGCAGATGATGAGTAGCATTCATTCATCACTCATTTCCTCTGTATCAGGAGGAATTCGGAATGGCTTTACCTGCAGTGACGTCAGCTTCCCAATGTCTTCTGGGAGTGAAGTGAGCTTGTTCTCATGCAGATCCAAAACCTTTAGAAGCAGAAAGATTCAGTAACGCCTGAGTTTAGGCTTCTAGCAGAAAAGAATCTGGTCTTTTGTTAAACCATCATAAATATTTCATCGTCAGATGGGACACTTGCTCACAGGTTGACTATCAGAAAACCTAGCCTTACACTGCTTTCTGTTGGAAATGGGCAGTGGAAAGAGAACTGTCAACTAGACCAAACTAGCCATCTTCACAAATGTCCAAAATGGACAACTGGTTTTAAAAATCATCGTAATATGCTTTTAACAGGCACTTCAATTTCCCATCATGCTTGTTTCTTGTTTATATTACCTTTAAAGTGGATAGAGAACTGATGTCACATCCTTTGGGCAGAAATGACCTCAGCTCATTTTTATGGAGGATAAGGACCTGAAGGAGAGCAACAGAGGACATGTCTGACTGCTCAGCCAGAGACACACACAAATACTGACACAGGGGTGTTTTATATACATTGGTGACACAGTATTTAATATATAAATATAATAGAAATTAAATGTACTAGTATGTCTTAATGTTGCATTCATACCTTCTTCTGTAGCACCTTGCAAATGGAAAAGATACTCGAGGGAACCTGTGGTAGAACAGACCATTGATGTCATCATCTGCAGTACTAATCACACACTAATTAATACAGAAGTTTACGAACAGATAGGGATCCACTGACACCGATACCGGATCGGATATTGGGCCAATACTGACTCAAATACCTGGATCGGGTATCGGTGACAATGGATCCGATCTATGAAAATTATATTCTATGTTAATACACATTATATACTGGAATATTAATTCCTGCTTAAATTTTGACCAACTTTTGCTGCATTAAAAAGTTTTACACTTGAATTGTAATCCCTGTTAATTTTGAACATTTTTTACCAAGTTACTGGTGCATGATTTATTATTTTAATAATAAATACAAATTCTGTTACTTTTGAAGAATTTATAACAAGTTGCTGGTGAATGATTTATTATTTTAATAATAAATAAAAATTCGATTAATTTTGAAGCTTTTTTACTAGGTTGCTGGTGTATGATTTATTATTTTAATAATAAATAAAAATTAAATTTGTATAAATAAAATAAAAAAAATAGTTTTACAATTAGGAAAGTAACGTTTAAGTCCAGCCTGACGTTGCCTGTTGTTGTTGTCCCCTCTAAGGGGTCCCTGGTCCCAAAAAGTTTGAGAACCCCTGCTGTAAGGGTATGAATAAAATCCCCAAAAATTCAACTATATAACTTAAGTAACTTAATAGTACCTTTAAGTTGTATTAAACCTGGCATTTCCACTTTTTGTCACAAATAGTCATCAGTGAAGCTTGCCTCCCACCTTTTGACAGTAACATACTCACCTCTGAGAGCTCACAAGCTGAGATGTCCAGGATGTCATCAGCACCTGCCTCCTTAGACTGAAGGACAAGGAATAACACTTAGTTTGTTTGGAATACACATTTGTTCTTTTATTTATTTTACCTTTATTTAACCAGGCAAGTAAATTAAGAACAAACTCTTATTTACAATGGCAGCCTGGCAAAAGGCAAAGCCTCTTGAGTGAAGGAGGTAGGGAGTGTAAAAAAGAATATCTAGAGTTAAAAAGACAGCACTGATATACATGACAAACATTACATAATATGACAACAAGCATTACATAAAAGAAATGCAGACAGGCACACAATCAACGGACAGTACCAGACAAACAGTACCAGGCATTACTGTAACAGAATACTGATTGACCGGGCCCTGGATAAGCAGCAGAAACCGAATAGATGGATGGATGGACATTTTCTAACATAAACACATTCTTCTTACCCGGCACATTTGATATTCCAGTCTCTTCTGGGAGTCCTCGCTGGGTTTCCTCTTTCTGAAGAACAGAGGCATCCTGAGTCCTGCCTGTCCGGCTGTCTCTCTGCCCGCTGGGTTTCCCTCCTGTCCCTCCACGACAACAAGAGCAGCTCCAGAGGACTAAGGGACAATTAGGAAGCACCGACAGTGCCCGCACACTGCAAAGTAAGAACACTTTGACTAATCAGATGAAGCAATACGGCTTGAAATTATATTAAAAGAACCCTTTAGAAGTTCCACAATATGCCATATGGTGACTGAAAACTATAATTAAATGACTGAATAATTTTTTCTCCACCAACTCCTGAGAAAAATATCTGGCTCTTTAGCTGCTAAATGCTCCGATATGTTCACCAGCTAGTCACTAACTTTGTCTGTCAGCTGTTACACTGGTAGTGTACAGTGCTGTTTAGCTGAAAACAGCTGCCTGCTATGTCTAGAAACAAAGTTAATGAGAGCAGTTTGAGGTAAATCCAAGACAA
Organism: Sebastes umbrosus; assembly: GCF_015220745.1. Lineage (NCBI taxonomy): Eukaryota > Metazoa > Chordata > Actinopteri > Perciformes > Sebastidae > Sebastes > Sebastes umbrosus. The sequence continues at coordinate 35,105 of NW_023618486.1, read as the reverse complement.
GTCTGGTGATAATTTATGTGGGTTTGTTACTATGAGAGACACCTTTACACTGAGTCAGGCTTTAAATTATGTAAATGTGTTGATTGCATACATACATTAAATATAATTGTGTTTACTTTCACTTTTTCCATTTTCTTAGCTCCATTATTTCACTGATGTGTTCTCAGATTTCCAAAGTGTTTTATGGCTAAGGTGTGGCATCTTTGCTGAAATAAAGACAACCTCTGCTATCATCATATTCCAGTATGTTTCAATCTGCTCTACTGGGGAAAAACATTGCGATAAATGTGCAAATCACATGTAGGCCAGCATTTATTAGTAGTAGTAAAAGCCAACCATTTGATTTGGGTGTACAGGGAGATGAATTATGAATAAGTACAGCAAAAAAACAATAAAAAAAAGCAACACTCCCAGGCAGAGGGTCTGAAATACAACCCTCTTGGACTTCTCCACTCAAAAATGGAGAGCGGACAAAACAAAAGAAATTGTCAAAGCACAAAAACACAAATCATGTGGTGAGATAATCTACTTGTAAAATCGTTTTACGATACAACCAATATAACCAGGACTGATGCAGAAAATCAAGTGGTTGGTGCTGGACTAGACTTCGAGTCAAAGTCCATCATTTTATTCTAAAACAAGTTAAGGCCATAGAGGCACATTTTTACTCCTAAGAGGTCACATGTTTCAATGGTATCCCTGACTATATGCAGGTCAGGAGCTATTATCATTTTAGACACTTTCCCCCTTATCTTATTAAAGATAAGAAAAAGGTAAAAACAAATGTGTGAGGACAATGGGATATAGATAAGTAATCAGGGTCTGAAATATATATTTTTGTATACTTGTACAGTAAATATGCATATGCACGAAAAGAGGCATGCGAATGCTGTAATACTTGTGGGTCATAACTCAGTTAACTCAGTGCTCTGGAGAACTGTAGGTCCTCCATCCTCATCCCTGACTATTTTTAACTTAGGAATTGCTAAAGGTCCCATATTGTAAAAAAGTGAAATTTTCATGTCTTTTATATAATAAAGCAGGTTCAAGTGCTATATAAATACTGTGAAAGTATCAAAACGCTCAATATACGGAGAAACACACAGCCCGTATTCAGAAGTTGTGCATTTGAAACAAGCCGTTAGGATTTCTGTCCATTTGTGATGTCACAAACATAATTTGTTTTAGACCATTTCACAGTTTTAAACGTAAACATTCTAAATGTGCCCCAGTTTATTTCCTTGTTGCAGTGTATGTGAATGACATCAGCTGACAAGAAGTAAACATGGACACAAACTGTTGCCTAGCAACGCAATTCCGTTGAAATGCAGGGGTAAATACAGGTATGTTCTGGCAGACAGTATGAGGAAAATAATGTGTTTTTTTTAACATTACAGCATGTAAACATGTTCTAGTAGAAACACAAAATACAAGTATGAACCTGAAAATGAGCACGATATTGGACCTTTAAGATAAGGAAAATCTATCTGACATGGTGCCACAGCCAACATTTACCCTGTATTTGTCAGGTGACAGGTGGCTAATTTCATTCCCTGTAAGTAAAATACACAGCTAGGACCAGGATATCTGAAAGTGAGAAGCTGAAAAACAACAACAACAAGCTTTTGTTTTCTTTTTGACAGGTTGAGGGGAGAAGAAGCAACCCAATTCAGTTACTACTACTGAGACACCATAACCACTCCTCTTGAGATACTCAACACACCACACACACACTTGTCTTTCTTGATATATTTACTGTACTGTTATTGTTGTTATTATATTTATCTTGTCCTAATTGCGTGTTATCCTTATTATGTAGTCATATTATTATTTATATTAACCTTGTCTCTAGGTGGAGGCTTCAGATGAGCCCAGTGTTTTTGTGTTGCCTCTTCCTGCACTGTATATTATTCATTTATTTTATTTGTTTTGATGTATAGTCTTAAATTGTGCAAAACAAATAAACAAATAAAAAACTGAACTGCCTTTATTTCCAGATTATAGGTAGAAGCTAGTAAAACTAGTTGGATGCTCTTCTTCATAGCAACCTCATGAGTATTAGCTCGCTGTACAGTCAGTATACTGTCAGCTAGCTTCACACAGACAACAGCTTAAGTTAGCTTCCCTATGACAACTTAACATTACACTAAGCTAACACGAGCTAACTAACACAACTAGCACGACAATAACTCAGAAACCCTAACTAACCAGAGTCAGATGTCATACTCACAGGTTGTATGGTGATGTTGTTGTTTCACTGCTCCTCTCTCTGCGGCTGTGTAACCTTATCTGTTAGCTGTTAGCTTAAAAACACAGTTAAAAGGGGGAGTTCCGGGCTAGAAGGTAGCCCTGAAATTGCGACATCTGATCTGAGATTTGCAACAACAACACCTCTCGCGAGACTCGCTGCCCGCTGATCAGTGGCTGACCTTAACAATCTCGCGAGAGTCTACCCAACTCACGGGTTCCCTTCTTCTACCCTACTTATTGTAATCATAACAATAATAGCTGCAGTTTATCTTCTTCTTTTGGTTATTAGCGGATTGCAGATGATGCATATCGCCCTCTACAGAACGGAGTGGGAATATAGTGACATCATTTTTCTATAAATATATATATATATATTTGCGTATATATATATATATATATATATATATAAATAAATATAATATATGTATATGATATATATATGAATATTATGTATAATATTCATATATATACATATTATATATATATATATATTATATATTATATATATATTTATATATATATATAATATTTATAGAAAAATTATGTATACATTACTTATGTCACTATATTCACACTCCGTTCTGTAGAGGGCAATAACAAATATCTATATGTATATATATATACTATATATATATAATTTTCTATTTTTTTGGGCCCGCCACCACCTTCCCTCTTTGGAGGACTAAATTTACTTTGTTTTCTTTTTTTTTCTTTTCAAATTAATAGCCAATGAAGGAAAAGAAATTGATAATACTAATAATAATCACAATCTTAGTCGAACTATATTATTTTAAATGATATTACTATATATCTGCACTCCCCCCAGCCTCCCCCCTTTTCTATTAACTTATTTGTTTATTTAATTTATTATTGTCACTTTCTTATTTTTGTACTAGTATTGTTTCTTTTTTTCTTCTTTTTTTTTAATTCTATTCTTTCCTTTTATTCTTTTTATTCTTATTCTTATTTCTTTTCTTAATTTTATTTCAATTTTGAATGTTGAAGTTGTTTTCTCTAGTGTACTTAGAGAGTTTGTCTCTAAGCTCAACTACTTAAAAAAAATGGTTTATAAACTATTGTAATTACGAAAAAAAAAAAAAAAAAGCAGGGGGAATATTTTCTATTTCATATGCAGATTCTGTATGACAATAAACTTGCATGCTAGCAGTTTGTCCACTAGAGGTCACACTCTGCCCATTTTGTGGGAATCACAGAGTGCAAAGTGGGAAACAACAATATGCCTGCATATGGTAATGATTACAATCTTCTTTTTTCTTAATGCTTTATGGTCATCTCAGCTGTTTGCAGCTGGATCACAGTCAGACTCACCTGTGCTTTATTTCTTGCCCGTTAACTAAACAGATGAGTTCCTCCAACCAAGTCTTCACAATATAAATCTATTCTAGTCAATAATACTAACCATTCAACCTCTGAGACTCCCCGAGCAGCACCATCCCAGACGATAAAACTCTGCTGTGTGTATTACAGACCTCTGCAGGTGATGTAGGACTGTGGTTCCGGCCATAGGCTTAGTTAGACCACAAGAGGCACACAGAGCGGACTATAAATAACCACATAATTAAAGGCGTTGACAGGGAACTCACATTGTGGTTAGAACAGTTTCCCCCTGAGCCCCTCTTTGGTTAAAAAAGTCTCACTGCACTGCAACCCTAAAATACTAGTAGGTATATCCTTAGAAGATGTGCATATGTATGCTTATTAATAGAGAATTTGTTAAAAACTTAATCTGACATCATGGCATCACGAGAATATGCTTTCATTGCTATTTAGACTAAACTAAAGACTTTGGTCTTATTATACTTAGTGGGCCTTCAATAGACGTAGTAGGGGCAACAAAGCATGAAAAATCTACAGTATACCACTTGTGCTTTAACACATCCATCACATTAATTCATTTAATTATGTTTTGGTCACTTGGGGGCAGCATAACAAGCTGTAACACAACGTTGACGGATTATCACCTTACACATATGTTCCAAATTGCATACTGAGTTTTGTCTCTTTGTGCATACTGCAGCTGCCCTCACAAAGTGCGTACCGTTGCATGCAGTACGCATAGAATTGGGACATACTACTTTGTACTTTGTTGACCCTCTTGCTCTGGATTGTGGGTCAGAATAGTCAGCAAAGCATGCTGGCTTGCACAACCAAAGAACTTATATTGTCAAAAATAAGAAGAAGAAGAAGAAGAAGAAAAGAAGAAGAAGAAGAAGAAGAAGAAGAAGAAGAAGAAAGGCACCCTATTAATCCCCGAGGGTAATACCAGTACTTAACCAGTACGCAAGTAGAATTGTAGTATTTCTACTTTTACTGTAGGATACTTAAAGCATCTGAATACTTGTTCCACCACCCTGATAATAAGTAGGCTTTGGTGAGAAGAGCTCTTTACAATTCTGATGCTGTTCTTGCAGCTATGAGCATGATGATGACTTATTATGAACATCCCTAAAGTAGGCAAAAGCTCTCCCCCAGCAGTCATCCATTATCCTGACAGGATGCAGGAGCCACGCCCCCTTTACTACGTCAGAGGAGGAGTGTTTATAAACCCTGTGCACCAGGCTGGATGAGGTTTAGATCTCTGCTCTCTCTTGTTACTGCAGCACAGCTCTCCTCTCTGGAACAAAAGACTGATCGGTGGTCAGTGGTCAACCACAAGGCTCTGTAGATGGGAAAGAGAAGAGACAACCCGGCGTGTGGAGCATATAGCAGCTGAGAAGTTTACACGGGTCTCTTCTTCTGTAACATCTGGTCTCTTCTGCAACATCTGGCACTTTTCCTTCAGCCTCCTTCAGCAGCTGCACTTTCCATCAACTATTGATCCCTGCAAGTTCACAGCGGTACGGTCAGTTTTTAATACTATTATTATTATTATATATTAGTATAAACCAGCATGCTTCTTGTACATTTTCCAGTTCTTATATATTCAGGCTATATATCTCGAAAATCACACTTTTTTTTCAGAATATTACAATGAATTTGTACTTTCGGCTAACTAGAAAGAAAATTGCAATGTTAGGTAGTAGAAATATTAATATATAATAATAACTAATGCAGATGGGCTGCTTCTGAGATATTTTCCTTATCAAAATACTTAGTAACAACTGTATTATTTTTATTATTATTATTATTATTATTATTATTATTATTACATATATATATAGATAAATAGATAGATTGATAGATGTACTTTATTGATCCCAAATTGGGAAATTATTGTGTTAAAGCAGCAGGTTATTCAAGCAATGCACAGGAACAGTAATATAAATAATAAATACATAAAAAAAATACATAAAATGTACATGTCAACACTAGAGAAATATATCCACAGCGTACAAAATATAAAGATTATTGGAATACACTATAAATATACCCGACTACTACAAAAGCATAAAAAAAATATAAATTATAAACATAGATTAACCCACTATATACATTAGAAAGTGTGCAATAACACTATATACATTAGCAAAGTATTCAAGATATTATATACATTAGCAATTATAATAATATAATAATTATTATAATTATTATTTTTGTAATGAACTATTATTAGTAGTTGCCCAGTAGTAGGCTAGTGGTTAAATGTAAATTAAATGTAAATATAGTGAAATAAGTTCTTCTTTTTTTGTGCCTATAACCTCATCATCTTATTCATGAGTTACTGCAGATTACAAGCTTGTTCATGTCGAAAAATATGATTTTTTTTTTTTGCTGTGCATGCAGTCCTACTAATTTATAATTTGACTGCAACTGTAGTTGGCTTCCTTCTGCGAGAGAACACTAGATGAACTTCTGTTATTACAGTTTTTCTCATTCGCTTTAGCTCAATTCCTGAATGAGAATTGTTTTTGTTTTTTTCAAAACAATGAGCTCAAATCTCTGAACAATTAGTTTGTCGTTCACAAAAGATTTTAACTTCTCATTCATTCAAGGAAATTATAAGAGCAAAAGAGTCGGCACAATAACCACTTGCTCATGTCTTGCTGATCAAAACTGATGAGTCCTCTTCACAACTTCTAAACTTTCTTTCATCGTTTGAGCCATCACATGCAAAATGAGCCATTCGATTATCAAAATCTGTCAGACATACATGTATATTCCATAAATATCTATGACGAATTTTCGGTTCACTGTATTTATTTTACCTGAAAGATAAAAAGAGAATTTTCTGTTTATACTACATGTAACACATTGCTACACAAATACATTTTCTGTGTATACAGTATTCTACACTATAGTATTGACTTTTCACAGTCAACTTTAACCTAATGTTGAAAAAGGAATCAAAAAAGCTCAGTGCGATACACAACAGCATTCAGCTAGACAAAACTGACATTCTGGTATCGTACAGTAAACAGTCAGTGTCAACAAGAAGTAGAACATAACACAGATTTGTATATAAGAAACATTTCCAGGGTTGATGGTGAAAAAACATCTAAACATTTTGACCAGTACAGCTCACATGATGACAAAACAACTTTTCATTTTGGTGGCCAATTTACTGACACAATAACTCGGCTTCGAAGCATGAATGAAGTGTTTTGGGGTGAGTTACTACCTTTTGTAGACGTGCAATAGAGTTATGATGTCTCATCAAACAGTTGTGACAATTGTACATAAAAGTTTAGAGAAAGTTAAGACTGTTTCGAAAAATTAGCAAAAATGATAAAACTCATTGTCTGCTCCGAGACACCGACCAGTCATCATCCTGGAAACACAAAGCTGCATGCCTTAAGGGTCAGAGGTCACTACATTGATTTACTCAGTGTGATAAATTATTAGATAGAGCAGTAGGCTACTACAGGATCATTCAGATGGCCTCATAAGACCTCTAATCCAACAAGCCTCTGTGCAGAAATACGCTTGTTAACGGAAACAGTTATACTACTTAATTATACTAGTTAAGATATTACTGTTGTCGTGGAGTCCAGGATTATATTACAATAGTTATTCCTGTGTGAGAGGCATCAGTCAACTACATCCAGTTTGAGGAAAATTAGCCATTATTGTCTCCGTCAACCTGAAACTGCGTGCAATTCATCAGTGTGTCCGGACTGCAGCGGAACTGTGTTCCTCTTCAATAGCTCCTGTTTCTATTGACGGCTTCATCAGTCAGGCTGTTTCCAGGGCAGAACGCAAGTGGTTGCTTTTATTCACCAGCCTTTGTTCACGGTGGGGAGGGTTCAAGTGTCTAATGAAGACACAACAATGGTGATTAGAGGTCAACTTGCTGGATGTGTGAATCTCAGGGAGTGATAAAAAGCTGCAGGACCGTTTTCATCAGTCTATACAGGAAGTCACATAAACATTCATTAGATCCTAACTGAATAAAATGGTATTTATTCATTTATCCAGCTTTTATTTAGTCACAAATAATTGTTGCTTGCTTGATGCTTGCGTTTTTGCTTTTTTTTTAAGGGTGTACATGGGGTCTTTAGGGGGATAGCAGGTCAACAGTAGATGTCACATAGAAGTGGTGTACATCATCTGAAAGCTGGGAACCTGGAGATTAATTTGAGATGCTGCTCAGCACTGTGTATCAAGTTGTTCAAGTCATAAATCAGATATTAACATGAATTAATTAATTAAAACTAATTGTGAAGTGTATAAGGGTTTAGAACATTATGATAGAAGTATATGATTTCCATCCCCATGCTCTATTATGTCTCATAAGTTGTTGCAGCAGTTTTTGGGTTGATACCATTTGTTACACAGATTTGTTGCTAAATTTAACCTTTTTTTACCACTCGAGAATTGATCAAAATTATCAATAATCCCTCCAAAATACCACATTAAGACACCAAGACCTTGAGGAACACCATAGAAAAAGCCATGCTGTGATTTGGTTTCAAAAACTTTTTACATTTGAGGATCTCTGCAAGAATTGCATTTTTTGGCGATTGTGTGGCGAGCGCTTCTGTTGTGTAAACTGCTCAGAAACCCCCTTATTGTCAATCTACCTAGAAAGCCATCCATCCTCTGAATGTTCTAGGTCTCTAGTTTGTGGCTGTAAAGTTTCATGAGGCTGTGATTATCCTAGAGGTCACCACAGGCTGCACGGTGGTGCAGTGGTTAGCACTGGTGCCTCACAGCTAGAGGGTTGCAGGTTCGAATCCGGCTTGGGACCCTTCTGTGTGGAGTTTGCATGTTCTCCCCGTGTTAGCGTGGGTTTTCTCCGGGTACTCCGGTTTCCTCCCACAGTCCAAAGACATGCAGGTTAGGTTAATTGTGGACTCTAAATTGCCCGTAGGTGTGAATGTGAGCGTGAATGGTTGTCTGTCTATGTGTGTGTCAGCCCTGCGATGGACTGGCGACCTGTCCAGGGTGTACCCTGCCTTCGCCCAATGTCGGCTGGGATCGGCTCCAGCCCCCCCGCGACCCCTAACGGGATAAGCGGTTGCAGATGGATGGATGGATGGTCACCACAGGTCATTTTATACAGTGAGGTCAAATTTTAAAAAATGGTCTCACTACAATGAAATGGCTACTATGGGGACTAACATCATCACACATGAATACAGTTGGGCTCATTAGATCCACAAGAGTCTCAGCTTTACAGTGATACCCAATTCATGGAATTCAAAGACTGTTTAGGGACACCAGTACGCAGACATTTTCAAACACATATTTTAGAATAGGCGAAAATAACATATTTATACTGCATGAAAAAAACTGCATGTGATTATCATAAAGTGGGCATGACTGTAAAGGGAAGTGCATGGAAGAATTAGAGATTTAAGTCAAGTCCTTTCTACATGTTCAGCAATGTAGTTGTGTCCTGTATCGTACTGTGATTCTTACCTTCCTCAGTCCGATTCAACAGTGTTTGTTCACACTGAAATATCGATATCACTGCTTCCACTCCCTGAGACTGATGACACATATCGGGCTTTGCCTCACAGAAGATGATTAAATGAAGGATTTGCATTTTAATTGGTTAAGAATTGTTTCAGAGAGCTGTCTGGCAGATGTCTTGAAACTTCTTGGATTAACGCAGGTGTTTGCATGATGATTACATTGGCTGCTCCTCTGCAATTAGTTTCACACGTGGCCAGGAATATTTAACTTAGACGTACTAAGATTAAGGACGTGCTTGAGGTTTCACTGTTGTCGTAGTGTCCATGTTGTGTTTCGTTTTAAAGGATTCATTAACCAAAGCCTCTTGACTGCTGTATCTTCACATAACACTTCATTATATGTCTGAGCACGGGGCACAGACTGCTTCTACCAGTAACCAGCTGCAAAAACATCCAGAGGAAGTGTTCCTATCCATGTAGAGATGCTAGAGATAACTCCAAGTGAACGACAAACTGCAAGGTAGAAAAAGTTTCCACGATGTTGGATGAGGCGTCTGTCTCACCGGGGTGGAAGCTGTTGTATCATGCAGACTCGGCCTGCTAATTGATTTCATGGCTGGTGATGTGGCACCCAAAGGAATCTGGCACTGAAGACAGAAATAGATGGAGGAAAAAACAGGAGTCCATTGAGGGACAGGGTGACAAAAGACATCCTGTGTTCTCAGTATGAATCTAGTTGAACCACTGTGGTGTAGTGATTGGCTCCTGGTTGTAACAGTGCTCTGGCTATAGTATAGTGAGCTGAAGCCATGACGCCACATGCGGGCTAGCCTCTATAACTTGGAGTTAGCATTTTTTTTCATTGGTTATACCAGTTTTAGAGCTAGAGTGAACGTAAGGAATCCATTGGTACCAACCATGTCATGTAACATGTCGGTAAGGGGGCTGAATAACGCTCCAAAGTTTGCTAAATTTAACCATTTTTTTCCATTCGAGAATTGATCGAAATGACCAATAATCCCTCCAAAATATCACATTAAGACACCAAGACCTTGAGGAACACCATAGAAAAAGCCATGCTGTGATTTGGTTTAAAAAACTTTTGACATTTGAAAAAAAATCTGCAAGAATTGCATTTTTCGGCGATTGGATGGCGAGCACTTCTGTTGTGTAAACTGCTCAGAATCCCCCTTATTGTGAATATACCTAGGAAAGCCATCCATCCTCTGAATGCTCTAGGTCTCTAGTTTGTGGCTGTAAAGTTTCATGAGGCTGTGATTATCCTAGAGGTCACCACAGGTCATTATATACAGAGAGGTCAAATAAAAAAAAAAATGGTCTCACTACAATGAAATGGCTCCTAATATGGGGATTAACATCATCACACATGAATACAGTTGGGTCATTGGATCCACAAGAGTCTCAGCTTTACAGTGATGCCCAATTTATGTTATTCCAAGACTGTTTAGGACCCCAGTATGCAGAAATATTCAAACACATCATTTTAGAATAGGAGAAAATAACACATTTATACTGCATGAAAAACACTGCATGCGATTATCATAAAGTGGGCATGTCTGTAAAGGGGAGACTCGTGGGTACCAATAGCACCATTTTCATTCACATATCTTGAGGTCAGAGGTCAAGGGGACCCCTTTGAAAACGGCCATGCCAGTTTTTCCTCGCTAAAGTTTAGCCCAACTTTGGGAGCGTTATTTAGCCTCCTTCCCGACATGGATGCATGACACATGTTTTTCTAGTTTCATTTGATATACGGACTCTAGCCCTTAAAGTGAACCTATTAGAAAGACAGTAAAGTCAGTCGGGTTAAAGTGATGTCAGTTTCTAAAAAGAGAATGTAATCCTGATGTTGGAAAAAACCCGGATTCAAATGGTTTAAATTGAAAGTCACTTTTTCAATTCATTCATGAATAAGCCTTCACTAATGGGAAGGTTTGGTCCCGGTGCATGAGGCTGTTTGTGGTTTTAATGCAGCCTTGGGCTTCTTAACATGGTGTTCCTGTGGCTGATTAGAGCCAGGTGTCTACTCTAGAAAATGAGGGTATTGAGGGCAGCCTGCTTCGTTGCGGAGGACCAGCTGCTGCGAGCTCAAATAATCTTGTGGGAAGGCTAGTCGTAAAGCTAAACATGCCCTTGCTGAAATTAGACGCTCTGGAGGACAAATTGTGCTGCTGTTGCTCATTTGGAAAATGAAATCTAGCCCTGCAATTATTTTATGTTGTTGTTGGCGCTAATTATAAATCACGGAAGCGGCTGAAGAAGCAGTGTTGCTGACTCATTGCTGAGTAGCACACACTGCTATGCTTGTACTCAGTGTGATTCAAAAGCCATATTACTCCCAGCTGTGCATGAAATCAGTTCGGTTTTGTAATGGAAAAATGAAGGACGGAGAAATACAGTAAATGTTGCCTGATGGCGTATGTAACGCTGTTTCCATCAACTTTACCTCTAACCGTTTCCTTTTTAAAGTGTTTTACAATAAGTTTCTATGATGTTTGAACGAGATGATGAAGGAACGAGCAGCTGAATCAAATGAAGTACATTTCCAGAAAGTGAAGGCCTTCTGCATCCTGTCATAGAGCAGCCATTTAGCTTCAAAGGGCCTCCTCCTCCTCCTGGGACACATTATCAAGTTAAAGGACGAGCTATTTGTAGGCCCAAAGAAGAGTGTGTGTGTGGTTTTGTTTGAGTTGGACACAAATTTTGAACTTGTTTGGTGTTGTTTTCCTGTCGGGGGTTTCACATACCCATATATACCCCCACAAGTAAACAGCCTCAAGCTTTTTACCGGAAAGTTCCAAGAACCAAATCGATTTGGATCTGATGCCAAGAGACACATTTGGGAAGACGGGGATGTGTGTTCCTGTCTGCGGTTATTCTCTCTACATTCTCAGCACAGTAAATGTACTGAGGATAAGATGTGATAACTTGAATTAGCTGTTGGTTTTCCCCTGAAAGAAACCTCTTCACACAGTCAGGACCCTGGAGTGATCCGACATGGCTGTTACCTGGATGTTTACATGAGGGGTTCTGCAAATGTCGATTACTCATTTAACCCTCTGAGACCCGCGATCCTGACTGACTTTGCTGTCTGTCAGAGGCTCTAGTAGTAGGTTCAGCTTTAGAGTGAAGCTACAGCTATCATATGAAACTAGAAAACCTAAGAAATCCATTGGTACCAACCATGTCATGCTACCATGTCGGGAATGAGGCTAAATAATGCTCCAAAGTTGGGCTACATTTTAGCGAGGAAAAACTGGCATGGCCATTTTCAAAGGGGTCCCTTGACCTCTGACCTCAAGATATGTGAATGAAAATGGGTTCTATGGGTACCCACGAGTCTCCCCTTTACAGACATGCCCACTTTATGATAATGAAATGCCGTTTTGGGCAAAAAACATGCAGTTTTTTTCATGCAGTATATGCAGTATGACTCTTGTGAGTCCAATGAGCCCAACTGTATTCATGTGTGATGATATTAGTCCCCATCGTAGCCATTTCATTGTAGTGAGACCATTTTTTTTAAACTTGACCTCACTGTATAAAATGACCTGTGGTAACCTCTAGGATAATCACAGCCTCATGAAACTTTACAGCCTCAAACTAGTGTCCTAGAGCATTCAGAGGATGGATGGCTTGCTTAGCTAGATTGACAATAAGGGGGTTTCTGAGCAGTTTACACAATAGAAGCGCTCGCCATCCAATCGCCGAAAAATGAAATTCTTGCAGAAACTTTTCCAAATGTCAAAAGTTTTTGATACTAAATCACAGTATGGCTTTTTCTATGGTGTTCCTCAAGGTCTTGGTGTCTTAATGTGGTATTTTGGAGGGATCATTGATCATTTTTATCAATTCTCGAGTGGTAAAAAAAAAAAGTTAAATTTAGCACCAAATCTGAGTAACAAATGGTATCAACCCAAAAAATTGTTGCAACAACATATTTAATGAAGAATATAACCAGACATTAATTTCAGAAAAGTAAGCAGTTTGGAGCTTTTCATTTAGGAAATGCCATATATTTAACTGTTCCATTGAATATTTCCTGCTTCAATTGTTTGTCCTCTTGCCCTGTCTTCAGGTTGCTATGGTGAACAGCAGGGTGGAGGCACCCACAGTGGCGGTGATGGGCGGCGGCGGGGGGACAGCGAGCAGGTTGTGTGCAGGATGTGGAGGTCGAATCGTAGACCGCTTCCTGCTCTTCTCCATGGAGCGGTACTGGCACACGCGGTGCCTCAAGTGCTCCTGCTGCCACGCTCAGCTGGGCGAGTACAGCAGCACCTGCTACAGCAAAGGAGGCATGATCCTCTGCAAGAACGACTACATCAGGTGAGCATCAGATGATGAGCTTTGTAGACAGAGGTCTATGGAATGGCAGAAAATAGTGAAAAATCACAATTTCCTTAAGTTTCATTGCTTATTGTGTCCAACCAACAGTCCAAAACACAAAGTTTACTATCTCATAAGACAAAGCAAAGCAGCATATCCTCACAATTGAGAAGCTGCAACTAGGTAATGTGAGGTCATTGTAGCTTGAAAAACTACATAAACGATGGATCTAGAAAGCCATACCTTCTCTGAATGCTCTAGGTCTCTAGTTTGTGGCTGTAAAGTTTCATGAGGCTGTGATTATCCTAGAGGTCACCACAGGTCATTTTATACAGTGAGGTCACGTTTCAATGAAATAGCTACTATTGGGACTAACATCATCACACATGAATACAGTTGGGCTCATTGGATCCACAAGAGTCTCAGCTTTACAGTGATACATAATTTGTGTGATTCAAGACTGTTTCGTGGGTACCCATAAAACCCATTTTCATTCACATATCTTGAGGTCAGAGGTCAAGGGACCCCTTTGAAAATGACTATGCCAGTTTTTCCTCACTAAAATGTAGCCCAACTTTGGAGCGTTATTTAGCCTCATTCCCGACATGGTAGCATGACATGGTTGGTACCAATGGATTCCTTAGGTTTTCCCGTTTCATATGATACCATTACTTCACTCTAGCTTAAAGACTGAGCCTGTTACAGCCTCTTAAAAACAGTAATGTTGGCCAGGATCACTGGCGATCCTGCGGTTCTCAGAGGGGTATTGTGATTTGCCTGTTTCAATTGCTGAATAGCATATTAATGGCAATTTTAGAAGGGTAGTGTGAATTGCCAGATAGTCAAATTGCTTTCTAATTTGACCTGTAGCTTGACTGATTATGTATTTGTTTGTTTATTTGGTGTAGAAGTTTCTAATTGTGCTCCGTTACTCAGTTGTTCCAGGCTATAGGACTTAATACTGTTGACCTGCCACTGGCATTCATTTATTCATTATTCATTTATTCAGTTCTGTGGCAGCGCTGCAAATAAAAAGCTCATACATGTGTATAAAAAGGCTTATAAGTGAAAGTTGGAGTTGCTAATTCAGAGAAAAAAAACTCACGGCTGCCTCCCGGACACGATGAAAACACAGCACACATTTGCATTTTGTTCGGTTAATTAAAGATGTTGCTCATCTTATCAGACTGCTCTCTGGCCCCGTGGATCTGTCAGGTCCAATCAGTCTGGGTTTTTCGTTGCACGAGACCCAGAGCAAAGGTAGTTGGACCCCCAACCCTGAGCTGAGGTGGACAAGAAAGTGCTGATCTAAGGCCTGGTTCGGGTCGGGTCCTCTGATTCTTGCCTTTAAGCCAGTAAAGCAGGATGAGATGTAACTGAGCCTTGAGAGGGGTGTGCGTGTGAGTGAATGTGTGTGTGTGTGTGTGTGTGTGTGTGGGGGGGGGGGGTGTTAATTAAGGAGAACAGGAATCCTCTCAGGCGTATTCATTAAATGACTGTTTGGATTAAGATAAAAAATTCATTACTCTGTGCAGTCATTGAAAGAGAGAGACAGAGAGCAGCCAAACTGGTCAAGTTTAAGTGTCACAAGGCATCAGTTTCACAAGAGGTTGTAATGATGACAGAGTCGACCTATTACGACCTGCTGCAGTTCAGCCTCTGATAGATAAGTGTGCTCTTTTGTTCAGAGCCGAGTCGATACTATCACGATACTTGGGTGCTGATTCGATAAGTATTGCAATTCTACAAGTCTTGCGATTCGATATTACGATTTATTGCGAATTTGTGTTAACTTTTTTAACACTAGACCATGGGAAAAAAGTTGAATCATACACTTTTAGGGAAAATATCTAAATTAATACAGTAAAAATATTTGATTTTCAGCATGTATGTAGTCAGAGATGTCCTGAAGTTAAATATATCAGTCATTGTCAGGCATTATTTATTACATTTTCTTTCCAGCAACCCAAAAATCAAAGAAAAAAAGACATTTCCCTCACATATTATTGGTATTTTCTTTTTAATATTTAAGAGACACGTAATGTTTTATACTCCTGGTGAATATAATCCAATCAATCTTATTTCCATATATGTATTTTGCTCCCTTTGTTAACCCCTTATTTTGAAAACCGGACGTAGTCACACGTTTACTTCCTCTAACTTCTCCAAGGTCGTCTCTAGCTCTCCCGTCAGCTCCGTTCTCTTTATACATCCATGGTCAGCTCCATCGGAGCCGTCAGTAGTAACTCTCTCTAGGTTTGAAAGATGGCTGTAAAAAAGTTTGTAGTTTGCTCTTTACAAAGAGCAGATGGTCTGTTTGTCTTCCTGTCATTTACAATAGATGCCAATGCCGACAAGTTTTTACTTCTGCGGTGCTTCCGATATCTCAACACAAAATAAATCATGCAGTTTCTCGTCAAAAACATCACGCAAATTAACAACATTATGTGAATTCTCTTTTGCTGTAGCAGTTGATGCAAAATAGTGTTAAATGAGTTGAAGTGACAATCTTGTGCTGTGGTTTTATGTGCAGGCTGTTTGGACACAGTGGAGCCTGCAGCGCTTGTGGTCAGTCGATACCTGCTAGTGAGATGGTGATGCGAGCACAAGGAAACGTTTATCACCTTAAGGTGAGTGTGATTACGTATCACTTCAACATTTAAATTACCACAATCTTTATGCTATATAATCACACGTGACACTCTGTTGTTTTCCCAGTGTTTTACCTGTGCGACCTGTAGGAACCGGCTGGTCCCTGGCGATCGCTTTCACTACGTCAACGGGACTATTTTCTGTGAACACGACCGGCCTGGTGGAGGTCTGCTCACTGGACATCCGACTCCTCTGCAGAACAACAGCATGATGTCTGACCAGAAGGTGAGAGGCCATGATGTGATGCTAGGAAGCATTTCTTTATCCACTTTTTATAATTAGTATAAAAAGTAACTTTGGGCAACAGGACGTGACGTTGCATGTCAGCAAATTAGGCTATTATTATTCTCTTTGTTTACACAAAACGGAGGAAATAAGGGAGATTAAAAATAACCCTCAATGATGATGCTGTCATTGGCTTATAGAACTCATGTTATTAGTCCTATTTCAACACACAGCACAGTCTAGACCTGCTCTATATGAAAAGTAATTGATTTGATATTACAAAGCAGAAACACTATCATTAATAAAGGAGTAGATTAGTAAATCAAGCCATCATTACATGCATCAATTAACACTCAGAGACCCGCGATCCCGACTGACTTTACTGTCTTTCAGAGGCTCTAGTAGGTTCAGTTTTAGGGCTAGAATGAAGCTATAGATATCATATGAAAGAAGAAAACCTAAGATATACATACATTTACAACCACGTCATGCTACCATGTTGGGAAGGAAGTTTCATCAGTTTTCATCCCACAAAATTGAAAATGAGCATAAAAACAGATGGATGGAAACACATTTTCTGTACGGTGTGAAAAGGTGTTACTAGTAACATTTACAACTTCTTCTCTCTCCACTGTTCACAGGTCTGCTGAGGAAGAGGATGGAAAACTAAATGTGTGCCTTCTCCCCCCACCTTCCTCCTCTGTCCCTCCTTCACCCTCCTCTTCCTCCTCTAACCTATAAATCCTGCCATCGGTTGACCACCCTCCAGTCTGACGGACAGTCTGGATACAGCCATTACTGCACCTCGTTTAGATTTCATCATCCCAACAGAAACTTCTCTGAGTCGACTGTGAGGAGTGAAATCTGGACAAGTGCAGTACTCCGCTGGCGGGATGAAGGATGCTGAGGATGGTTGGACTTTATTTATACAGTAGGCTGTTGTCTATTGTGAACTGTGGCAATATTACTGATAAGAACTGGCGCGGCTAACGGGGGAAAAATGGAAGACTGCCATGGAATCATCCATTACCTTCTTTACCCAGCTAGCCAGTTACAGCGGGCATTTAATACGGAGGGACGACTGACAGCAAAGTGACTCCTGCAGGAGGTGAAATATACTTCATACAGACCACACACACATAGTTTGACCTTTCATTTTTGGTTTGAGGAAGAATTGTATGGATCGCCTGATTCCAGCTGCAGGATGTTTCCTTCCTTCCTTCCTAGTCTCCGCATTGTTTTTTCATATCTGAGGCTATATTGCAGTAATAAAGGACCATCTTTTCCCGTTTCTAGCCCATTAACTACAAATTGTGTCTTATTAGTGGGGCAGCTAAACTGAAATATTCATAACAATTGTGCATTTTGAAATAAAAGCAACAAATTTGGCACAGATGTACGTTTATATGTATGTTATGAAAATATATAGATATCGTCGATACAATTTTGAAAAATGTCTGCCACGGCCCCAGGGGGCCACATTTGCAGCGCCCCGATATCTATATCTTTTCATAACATATAAACCTACATCTGTGCCTGATTTGACGCTTTTAGCGCAAAATGTACAATTGTTATGAATATTTCCGTTTAGCTGCCCCACTAGTGTACCTTCTCTTCTTCAGCTGTCCATACATCATGTACTTTTTGGGGTTCATCAGTGTTTGTAAGTGTGTTTGGAAAGATACTGAGATTTAGCAGCAGTGGTGTATACTGTACAGTCTAAATGTTTATTGCAGCAATGGTTCAAGTTTTACAAACAGATCTGTTCATAGTTTATGAATGAGTGAAGGGAGATTGGGAGAATATGTTCAAAGTGCACTAATATCCTGTGGTGGTGTTGTGTGCTACAGTGTATGAATCATGTTTTCTGTGTTGTTGTTTTTTTTCAATCAAGAGTTGTATTGCTCTAACGGTGTATGGGGAAGAGAATAAGTCCTCTCTGAAGAATTAATAATAATGTTCAGCTGTCTCACATGTGATGAGTGTGTATGGCAAGCTGTTTAAACATTTAATAGCTAGACAGGATATTCATTAGAGATATCTGCAACGTCATTTTGGTTAGTCAAAACTCTAATTCAAGATATCCGTAATTCTATTTTGACTAGTACGATTCAAACTAGTTTTGCCATTCATGTAAATGGGGTTTCTCATTACAGATATCCACAATTCCAGTTTCAGATATCTACAATTTAATTCTGACCTGTCAGAATCCCAGTTCAAGATATCTTTAATTCCCCCTCAATTGTAGATATCTACATTGTCTTTTTAGATATATTAAAATTAAATTATGACTAGTCAGAATGACGTTGTAGATATCTCTAAACTGGAGTTACGGATAGTCAAAATGTAATTACAGATATCTTGAATTAGAGTTTTGACTATGCAAAATGATGTTGCAGATATCTGTAATTACGTCAGCCGCTACGGCAAGTGGGAGGCGGAAGCTATTCAAACACACTATGGCGCTGCACTGCAGCCGTTTCTAAAGTGTGTCTGGAGACAATAAATCTACAATACGCTGTAAATTTCTACCACAAAGCGAACAAAGCTCTCGTTCCCCACAAATTCCTCGATGATGAGCTCTTTCTGTTTCATAGCATTTTCTAACTATCTGATCCACAGTGGTCTCTGACCACTCGCCTCACGGCCGGCTGCACATAGAGACCAATGTTATGTGTCAAGTTTGGAGGACGGCTCGTTTTGATTAAAATGAGGTTGCGTAGCTCGTTGTCTACATCACTACGGTTAGAAAAGCTGTCGTTTTGTGTTTTAACAATGTTTCGCTGATTAGTTATTGATCCGGGAAGTTTGAATCTGTGAATATCTTTCCAACTTTACCGAAGTTAGCAAAAGCTTCTGCTTAACACTGTTCAGATGCTTTGTTGGGCCGATATCCAATGGGAAGCCTTGCATGAGCAATGTCATGCACAACTGACTAGTCATAATGACGTTTGAGATATCCCTAATGTTAATAGTCAAGCTTAGCTATTAAATGTTAAAACGGCTTGCCATAGAGTGTGTGTCGAGGATGATCTGGCTACAGTAAGTGTGTAGCAACGGGTTACAGGTAGCCGATGCCGACCGAGGACTAAGTAAGAAATGCTTGTGGTTCTCAGACAAACATGGCTGATTACCCACAGGAATGGATTTCAAAGGCCTGAGTCGAAGCCATTACAGAAGCAATTAAAGTGGGATGCGCTGGAGGCCTGCATGGGCTTTAGCAGCACTCCAGTGTTGCAGCCTAATGAGGCCTAATCTGGCGAGCTGGTCTAATTAAAAGGGAGGGAGCTTTTCCTGTGGGCACCAGGCAGCCAGCAGTTTGTGCTCTCTGTAGCTGTCTGAGGGGGAAAAAGCAAAGTGCGGGTCAGAAAACTGCTTTGTTTTATAGTTTCATATTTCTCCATTCTCTGTCCAAATTAAAACATTTAACTTGACATTTTTAACATCTTTTCTGGTCTCTGATATTTTCCGAGGTCTTTGATTGCTTTCTGGCACGACATGTGCCTTTCAATTAGAGTTTTTTTTATATGTACATTTGGTACGGAAACTACAAGATCATTTCTTCCAGTCTAATTTTAGGATCACTCCCTTTCCGTATTGTTTGTGTGGCTTCTGCAGAGCCGAATTAAAGGCTGATGTGAAGCAGGCAGGACGGGTTAGAGGCATGAGTAGCCAGCTGTGACTCTTCAAATTAACAGCCCGCACAACTCAGCAGCTCCTCTCACATGGTTACTCCAATTAGCTTCACATTCACAGTAACAATGAGGCTTTTAATGGTAGTGTTTCAAAGTGCTCTTTCATAATGATGGAGGGTGAACACATTCCTCTGGTTTTTCAGTCATGAAACCAAGTTTCTTCTGAATCCGCTATAAAGCTTTTGTTTTGTTGGGCTGTTGCTTCAGATCAGCATGAAGATTGTGGAGTGAATGATGAATAAAAAGGCACTTAAAAACAGCAGTGGTAGAAATGGAGCAAATATGATTAAAAAAAGTTATTTTTATAAAACGGTTGCTATATCCTGACAGTAGTGCATGAGACAGGTAATCTGAAAGAGTTCATGTGGGTCAAACTAGGCAGCGCTGATCAAATATGAATCAATATTCTGTTACTGAAATTAGGGATGTAATTGGGGTCCGAACTGTGCTCATGTACTCGTACTCGTACTCGCAAAACGGCTCTGATACCACTTTATGGCAGCGTGACGTTAACCTCTCGTCACCATCTTTCGGGTCCTAACGCACGCGCTCATGCTTCACAGCCCCGATGGGCGACGGGCCGGTGGTGCATTGCGCCACGGGGTTTTGCTTGCACCCTCTGACTTGAGCGTGCGTTAGACTCCTTGGTCCATGTTTCAAGACAGGTCGGGTGGGTTGCAGACATCGCCGCAGACCCCTGCCACCTTTTATGTGGCACGACGCGGTTGGAGCGCACTAAGGACAGTCCACCCCGGTGACACTTTGGCTACGGCCCCAGGAAGCACCTTTGCCCCGAGCCTTTCCAAGCCGACCTAGAGCCGGTCGCGGCGCACCGCCTCGTATGCGGGACTCCCAAGCCTGCCGTGTGTCGCTCACACCCTCCAGCTGGCTGTTAACGAGGGTCTTTTGGCACAGAGAAGTACTCGTATCGGTATTCGATATCCGCGAGTACCCAAATGTAAGTACTTGTACTTGTACTGGTCTGAAAAAAAGTGGTATCGGTGCATCCCTAACTGTAATGCATATTTCTCACCTCAAATGTTTCCAGAAAATCTTGTAGTGCACTGTTTAGCTGTAAAATGAGAAAGTTTGTGACCCGGCAGCCATGTTGAGATCAGTTCAGGAAACACCAAGCTCCGCCCACCAGCGGAGCACAGCCAATAGGAACACTCTCTCTGAAATGACCTGTGATTGGTCAAAGTCTCCCGTCACGGGCTAGATTTTTTAAAGCCTGAAAACAGAGCCATGAGGAGGAGCAGAAGTCTAGTTTTCTCTCAGAACACTTGAATTACAATATGCTGAAAGGTTATTATGGAATCTTTGCCCTACTGAAGCTTTAATCTCTGAAGCTAATGAAGGAAGTCTGGCCCAATGAATGATTTCTACCAATAGACCATTCCATTTGAATGATAACTGGAAACAGATATGTGTGTGAGAGAAGCTTGCCAGCACACTACCAGCATTTTTTAGCAGCTGTGACACCAGCTAGCAATCCTCTTTTCTGCCCGATTGAGAGATCTAAAGAGTCACTGAGTGTGTTCACATGGTCATGAATGTCCCGGTTATGAGGCTTATCCTGGTTTTGATCATATTCCGGATATAGTGGCGGCTGGTGACTCAAAACATTGGGGAGGAAAACCAACCCACAGCGTCATATTAATTTAAACTCGTTGGCTATTTATCTCTACTTTCTTTCTTTCTTTCTTTATTAAACAAAATAACATAATTCAGATTCAGTATAAAGGGGATAGTAGCCAAATAGAACAATAAAAAAAGAGCAAGGGGTATATGACAAACAGATATTAAGTGTCTTGTCAGTGTTATAGTTAGAAAGTGGTTTCACATATTTTCAGGAAAATAAAAAAATTTGGTATTTATTGTTAAATTTATATTTATGAATAAAAGATTAAAAGAAAACATTTTGAATTTATCATAAGAAAATATTGTTGTTGGTTTTTTTTAAGAAACCAAACACCACATTTTCTCATAATAATGTCTTTAAAATATGATCAATGACATGGTGATGAGTTCATTACTGTTGTACTGTACTCTTATTAGATCCCCCTACTTATTAAATGGAATATAATATTCATAACTATGTTTTCTTTAGTGTAAATCACCTGAAAATAAGAATTGCTGTGTTTTTGATAGCTTAGAATGAGCTGTTTATATCTTTGTCCGCCATGTTGCTCCCATGTTTCTACAGTAGCCCAGAACGGACAAACGAAACTCTGGCTCTAGAGAGAGACTTTCACATTTTTACGTTACTGAAGGCCACCGTAGTTCTCCGACATGCTTGTGAAACCGCAGTAACGTGAGGCGCAGATTGCGAAACCACGGTACCGCCAGCCGCCGTCTGACTTCCGTTGCTCCTAAAGTAGTGTTATTATGAGGGAGAGTGAGCGGAGGGGTACTCAGTTGGTTGCAATCTGCAACCACACCACTAAATGCCTCCAAATCCTACACACTGAACCTTTAAAGAACAGCCTTTCTGTTCAAAAAGATTTTTTCCATGAAAATGTATATATTATTCCGCATTCAGATGATAAAATCATCAAAACTAGTGAGTTTGGTTGGTGTCCTGATACTTATGGGGCACTTTTGTTCAAACAAAGTGTTCAAATCATATCATAAAATGATGAAACGCCAATCTGGAACACTGAAACTGTATCTTACTGTAACTGAAGCAGACTTAGATAAGAAGAAGATAACAATTCTCTCCACAAATGTTGACATACTTTGCACCTGAAACACGCTTCACGCTTGGTGTTGTATGTACTGTATGTACATTACGAGGCCAATTGTGAGTCATAACCTCTGAAAACTTTTATCCGCCTCACCTTGTATCTTTGCAGTTTTGCTAATTGGTTCTTGAACTCGTCAGGCTAATTAATGATATGCAGATGAGGCTTGATTGGTTTGAGTGTGGCATGGAACTTGCACCATGGAGGGAGATTGGGAGACCCCCCTCCTTGCTTATCAAGATATGGAGATAATTGCAATTAAAGTCATTTGCATGCGCTAATGAATTTGTCTTATGCTTTTCATGATCACAGACATAGAGTAAATAATTGATTTCCTATCAGCACTGTGAGCGTGTCAAACTGCCTTTGTCACGACTGTGTGAAGTCAAAACACTGATTATTCCAGGGAAGGAAATTCTACTAAAACTCATGAAAAGCAATAGTTCAGAACTGTAAATGATCCATATGTAAAGATGTTTTATCCTCTGTGATCCTTTTAACCACCCAGATAGACAATCCTGATCCAAAGTGGACATGTCTGTAAAGGGGAGACTCGTGGTTACCCATAGAACCCATTTTCATTCACATATCTTGAGATCAGAGGTCAAGGGATCCCAAAAATGTAGCCCAAATTTGGAGCGTTACTAAGCTTCCTTCCATGACATGGTAGCATGGTTGGTACCAATAGATTCCTTAGGTTTTCTAGTTTCATATGATATCTGTAGCTTCACCCTAGCCCTAAAACTAATACTAGAGCCTCTGAAAGACAGTAAAATCAGTCAGGATCGGGTCTCAGAGTGTTAATCTTACATTAAAACACCTTATTTCACTCTGTCTGCACACCTGTCCAAGTCGCATGCGCTGCATTAACTTGACTAGAATCTAGACGTTTATCTAGCATCTACCGCTATAGTCTGCACGAGGCATTCAGGGAACCTATAAATTAGATTTACAGAAGATAACACACCTTTGCAAATGTAATTCTCAAGCTGTGAGCAATATATTCTCTTACCTCACAGTTTGTGGGTTGGTAGGCACTTCAGAAACCCAGTTGTATGTGCACAAGCACTGAGAAAAGTACGATTTTATCCTTTAAATAAAAAAAGGAGTGATGCATCTCACTTCTGAGGAACATAAACTCTACCTGGTTTCCTCGGACAAGAGATCAACAGTTGGGGCCCTTTTGCTGAAATGGGAAACATCTTTTAACTATAACTATTAATGAGCTTTAAAGGACACTCTCCCTCTTTTGTCGTTGGGAAAATAGTGTTTGAGGAACACAGATATCGCCGGTGATTTGATAAAGATTTGAGCTACACCACCCATCGGTTACTATGATATGAAATGGATACGCTGTGAACTGGAGTGTGTAAGAGGGGGAGTTTGAAGCAGGGATTTTTTTTTTGGTGGGTGAGAAGAAGGGGGATGGGGTAGTAATTTCATCCAATCAGAGTACTTTGAATAATTAAACTGATCAACTTAATTAGCTCAATTAAGTTGATTTGACCACGGAACATTGCCATATGGCACAAGGAAACAAAAGAGGGGGGAACTAATTAAAAGTAAAATAATGAGGATTTTAATTAACTGGTTCCCCAGACGTCAGCAAGCGGGATGTGGAGTTGTAATTAAAAAGTCCTGTAGTGCTGGCAACATTCTCTCCCTCTCTGTTTTAATAACGGCAAGGGCTCCATCCATCTAATTAAATCTGTAAATGAATTAGCAACATTGAGGGTCCCTGCTTGAGTTTTACACCCCACCTCCCACAGCAAACCTTCCAGATAGTCCTCATAATTTTGTCATATTAGGAAGGAAAAGAAAAAGAGGGAGAAGATGAATAGAGAAGCGTTCCCCCTAACACAAGCAGAACCGACTACAGTAAGTTGTTAATACAACACCAATCACTCAAACTAGGGATGCTCATTTTGACAAATTTTCTTAACCGATAATCAACTCTTGTTAACCGATTATTAACCGTTAACCGACAAGATTTGTGTCTTGCATGCAGCAGTGTACCAGCTGCAGGAGCACAACAGATATTGGTTGACGGGAGTCCCCAGTTCACCCGTCTGGGAGCATTAACTTAGCAGCTACGATGCTGCGTGTAGTGTCGCGGACATGCAGCCACTTTCCAAGTAAAAGTCTCCACCGCACATTTAGTTTAGTTTAGCAGGTTGTCAGCTGTGTGTCTGCCCGGTGTAACTTTAGCAAGTGTCCGACAAACAGTGTGTGTGTTTGTGCTACGTTAGCAGCTCTAGCATTGCTGGAGGCTTCGTGCTGGCCGCCGCCACACGTAGTCTGCGTAACTTTAGCAAGTTTCCAACAGACCTTGTGTGTGTTGACGGTGAGTGTGAGGTTGTTGGAGGCGTTATAGCTGTGAACGTAAGTGTAGCAGACAGTGTGTGTACAGTTTATTTGTCGGTGAATAAATGCTACGAAAGTACAACTCCGCTCCGCTCAAGCGAGCTGGAGAGACCGGAGCCAACTTCCTGTATCCTGCAACTCCGGCTACGCCTCTTAAGCTGGGCTGTTAAGGTGGACCAGCTTTTCTCCTTAAAGAGATGATCCGCTCAGCTTTTGAATTAATTATTAACATTTCTTTTAACCGTTTTAACCGATAGCGTTAATCGGTTAAAATGCTTAATGTCGGTTAACGGTTAAACGGTTCATTATTGACATCCCTAACTCAAACATCTTGTATGTGCTCACATATGCACGACCTCTGACTCACATCACAAGCTTGGGATGAGGTAGTGTATGTTAGTTGAAGAAAACTCACAGGGCCTTGGGTAAACACACGTACTGTATTTCCCCTTTTTTTCAACCTGTTTTCTTCTCCTATCTTGCACATTGCTGAATCAATGATGTGCTGCAAAAGTTTCCAACATACTTTATGTATTTGTACATCCATCCATGTCCCTCCATCTGGCGATTGGCTGATCAGTTGGTCCACCACTTGTGGTCCAGACTGCAATATCTCAACAACTACTGATTAGATGGACCTGAAATTTAGTACTGATATCCATGGTACCCAGAGGATGAATCCTACTGACTTTGACGTCTCGCTGGGATCCGCTGGTCTCTGCACTCCTCATGTGAATAGACAGGCAGACACGAGCGCTTGTCTGCCTCGCAGCACGGAAAAGGCTCTACTCTATTCTGTCGGTACAACTGTATTTTATTAAATATATCTTATCTATAGGCTACATAATCTACAGACTATCATACTAGGCACGCAAAGTGCGTTATTATTATACCGTCGGAGATGTGTCTGTGTTTTTGTTACGCTGCTTTGCCCGGAGCTGAGACCCGCCCGCTCGCCCTCTACTCATCCCCGGCTCTCTGGAGCTCTGTACCCGCTGTTGTCTGGCAAAGACAGTGGTGACGGCGGCGAGGAGGTCTTCGGAGGCCGCCGGTACAATAAACTTTTATTTTGATGTCAATAAAATGTACCCGAATTCACGAATATATTCTTGTAATATTACGTCACAACATCTGCTGTTTTTGCCGTGTGTTTACTACGTGTTTATTTGCATATAGAGCGGGGAAGTGCAGATTGGATCACTCGAGACACATGTGGAGACGCATCCTAATGCCAGGTGTGAACAGAGGTACTTAAAGCTGTCCACTTGTGTTCAGATCACTCAGGATGCATGTTAATGCCAGGTCTGAACATGGCCTTGGGCAGCAGGCAAACAGCGACAGCACAACACTCAAACACTTCCACTTTGGTGCTTCATAGTACTTGTCTATTGGAAAGCTTTTAGTATGAAGAGAGGCTGTCTAACTATAAAAAAAAAAACAGCTCAAAATATGAATGGCTGTTGTCAACTGCACTCTGAAGACTAGTTTGGAGTTCTAGTGGAGATCCGCCTGCAGCCTGGGATGATGAAGACGAGCTGTGATAATGAGAACCAGAGGACTGCAGCGTGGAGAGTACAGCAGCTGCCCATCACCTCTTGTCTTCATCTGTCTTCGCTATGTACTACTTCATTTTGTTTATGACTGTGTGTGTGTCGTCACTCTCGTCCCTCCTCTGAGCGGCGGAGGCGAGGTGCCAGGCCGGTCCTCAGTAGGCCCACCAGGAGTACAGGCTTTCATTAGCACTCTGTAATTAAGAACAGATGCAATTTGCAGCACGGCACTCAGCTCACACTGTGGCTCACACACAAAAACCTACACACACGGAGGCCCGCTGACACATACTGTACTTCAATCACTGACACAGACTAGTGCCTTGTTTCACCTCAAGCAAACTCACAGGCAAATGGACTGCTTTGAGAGCATTTTGCCATCTTTTCCATCACTTTGTAACACTTTTATCAACAGATTAAATAAGTTTTAAATCTGCATTAATCAATATTTTTGGTTACACTTGTAAAAGAGGTCACTTGTAATGCTGAAATCATAGTTTATCAGCCGACTAGACTGTTGTCAGGCTATTAAATGGGCTATAAGTGGTCGCTATAAGCCCCATAGATGTGGGTCAATAGGGCCCTACTACACTCCAACTAGTAGGCTTTATCATCTATTCACATGGTAGATCACAGAAAGAAAGTATAAAAGAACACGACAGCGACCTCTAGCGACCGTAGTAATTATGACAGGAGCAGAAGTGTCCGTAGTTATTTTAACCCAAAACACAATGTTTTTCCCTAAACTGAACTGTTTTTTGTTGCCTTAACCTAAAGAAGTTGTAGTTTTGTTGCGAAACCTAAAGAAGTTGAAGTTTTATTGCCTAAACCTAAAGAAGTTGTAGTTTTTTTAGTTGCCTAAACCTAAAGAGGTTGTAGTTGTTTTAGTTGCCTAAACCTAAAGAAGTTGTAGTTTTGTTGCCTAAACCTAAAGATGTTGTAGTTGTATTGCCTAAACCTAATCAAGTTGTAGTTTTATTGCCTAAACCTAAAGATGTTGTAGTTGTATTGCCTAAACCTAAAGAAGTTGTAGTTTTATTGCCTAAACCTAAAGAAGTTGTAATTTTGTTGCCTAAACCTAAAGAAGACTTTTTGTTTGTGTTCAAAATGTGACGTTTCATTCAGTTTCACATGTTAGAACGTGTTGCTTTTAAGTTTCACTTTCACTTTTATAACATAGGCCCCTAATGACGGGTTATCCCAGTAATTTAACGGGAACTATGTGTGAAAGAGGCTTAATTAATATATTTTTTTTACAGCTGGTCATTGTCGGAGCCTACACAAACATGTCTGCAACCGTACACCGCTGCCCTCCCACTGCCCCCATGGCCTGCACTACACTTCCCAGTACCCCTCAAATCTCCTGATAGTCCACATAGTCCAGATACAATATCACTAATATCCCTAATTGCCTCATTAAATTGACACACAATCCAGGCCTAAGGCTGAGGCAAGGACCCTAATTAGACACCTAAACATGAAGCCAAGGGCGTTTTATGGAGGGGCACTTTGGGGAATGTTTTAATGAGGACATGGTGCTGAGAATAGCTTTAGAGTCATTTGTTGACGCAGGAGCTGCACCCGGTGGCCAGCAGTCCCTAACCTTATTCAGGCACACACACACACACACACACACACACAGTAAAATACAGACAAAACCTAAAGCTTTAAGCCCCGCTAGCGTGCCCTAGAGGCAGCACTGTGCTGGATGGAGAAAACTACATGACACAAATTGGTCAAAGATATCTTCACTTTTAGTAATAAACTCAAGCTCCAGAACCGCTGGATCCTACATTTCCCATAATGCCACTCCTTTATCTGTGAAGATATCAAAAGAAGGTCCTTTTCTAATTATGTGCCTCCGGTGTCCTCCGGTGCTCCTAATGGCATCTGCAGGATTTCACAGACCGGAGGAAAACAACCAGTCAGAGCTGATCTGGAGTCTGCCGTCCAGCTGCCATCTACGAGAGCAACGAGTCAATCACTCGCGAACTCCAATCAAACTAGGCAGCGCTGATCAAATATTAATCACTATTCTGTTACGCCTATTTCTCTCCTACAATGTTTTCAGAAACATCTTGTAGTGTACTGTTTAGCTGTAAAATGAGAACATTTGTGACCCAGCAGCCATGTTGACATCTGTTCAGGAAATACCAAGCACCGCCCACCAGCCGGAGCACAGCCAATAGGAACGCTCTATCTCTCCTGAAATGACCTGTGTTTGGCCAAAGTCTTCCGTCACAGGCTAGATTTTCTTATTTTTTTTCCATACTTTGTTTTTCGAGGTTGTTTTCATTTTTAACAGTTCGTAATTACAATAGTTTATAAACCAATTTTTTAAGTAGTTGAGCTTAGAGACGAACACAATAAGTACACTTGGGAAAAGAACTTCAGCATTCAAAATTGAAATAAATTAAGAAAAGAAGAAAAAAAATAAATAAATAATAATAATAATAATAATAATAATAATAATAATATTAATAAAAAGAATAGAAGAAAACAATTAAAAAAACAAACAATTAATAACATGAATACAAAGAAAAGAAAGTAATAATAATAATAATACTGAATTAAATAATAATAATAAAGTTAATAGAAAAAAAGGGCTAGATTTTTTAAAGCCTGAAAACAGAGCCATGACGAGGTGCAGAAGTCTAGTTTTCTCTCAGAACACTTGAATTACAATATGCTGAAAGGTTATTATGGAATTTTCGCCCAATGATGCCAAACAAATTGTTGCCTACTGAAGCTTTAAGTAAAGAATCTGAATACTTCTTCCAACACTGGAGAAAAGGAATAAAAAAGTCTGTAACCAATTAAATGAATTGCAGAAGGTGAATTCACTTCTATGAAAACATTTGTCATGATGTCACTGTGGCTTTCCTGTCATGCACAAGTGTTCCACACATCTGTGATGTGACTAATGATAGAGTCAGAAAGCCAAAGGGCAAATGATAAAGTGATATCTCTGCCAAACAAAGGTCATTATTTCCATTCCGCTCTTTAACACTGACCACCTCTGTCTTTATCTTGCTCCACTGTCAGCAGCCTCTCAGACACAGTCCAGATCTCACCTCGGGATACTTCAGAGAAGTACAACTGCAGCAGAGCAGAGGGCACAAAGGGCCCATTCACGGGAGCAAAACAGGAAAGAGCCATGCGGCATGCTTCCTCACGATTCTGATCCCAGTTCAACACATTCAAGACTTCAGCCTGGGGATGAAGTAGCTACTGAACCCTGTTATTCTCTCAAAACAGACCAATTTTAGTTTTTTTCCATAACGTTATTATTTAATGATAATGTATTAGTTGTAGTTAAAGTGCCTTTTCAGCCCAACACATTTTATTTACATAAAGTTACACAAATTCAAGATTTATTTAACCCTCTGAGACCCGCGATCCCGACCGACTTTATCGTCTTTCAGAGCCTCTAGCAGGTTCAGTTCAGATACGGGTATGTCTGCGGGAAGGATAACGCTCCAAAGTTGTTTTTTTTGGATAGGAAAAACTGGCATGGTCATTTTCAGAGGGGTCCCTTGACCTCTGACCTCAAGATATGTGGATGAAAATGGGTTCTATGGGTACCCACGAGTCTCCCCTTTACAGACATGCCCACTTTATGATATCACATGCAGTTTTTTTCATCCAGTATAAATGTATTATTGTTGCCTATTCTAAAATGGTGTGTTTGAATATTTCTGCATACTGGGGTCCCTAAACAGTCTTGAATTACATAAATTGGGTATCACTGTAAAGCTGAGACTCTTGTGGATCCAATGAGCCCAACTGTATTCATGTGTGATGATGTTAATCCCCATATTAGGAGCCATTTCATTGTAGTGAGACCATTTTTTAAAACTTGACCTCCCTGTATAAAATGACCTGTGGTGACCTCTAGGATAATCACAGCCTCATGAAACTTTACAGCCACAAACTAGAGACCTAGAGCATTCAGAGGAGGGATGGCTTTCCTAGCTAGATTCACAATAAAGGGGATTCTAAGCAGTTTACACAACAGAAGTGCTCGCCATCCAATCGCCGAAAAATGCAATTCTTGTAGAAATCTCAAAATGTCAAAAGTTTTTGATACCAAATCACAGCATTGCTTTTTCTATAGTGTTCCTCAAGGTCTTGGTGTCTTAATGTGGTATGTTGGAGGGATTATTGATAATTTTTATCAATCTCGAGTGATAAAAAATGGTTAAATCTAGCACAAAATCTGTGTAACAAATGGTATCAACCCCAAAATTGCTGCAACAACTTACTAGACTAGAACAACTTGACACACAGTGCTGAGCTGCATCTCAAATTAATCTTCAGGTTCCCAGCTTTCAGATGATGTACACCACTTCTATGTGACATCTACTGTTGACCTGCTATCTCCCCCTAAAGACCACCTGTACCCCCCTAAAAAAGACAAAAACAGGTCTATTGTGGGTCTCAGAGGGTTAATTTAACAATGATGCTGATACAGCCTAACCCTGACAGGAAATAGCTTCATATCACATAGCATGACAGCTATTTTCTTCCCAACAAATCCTCTGAAAAGTTTCACATTTTTAACCACAACATATATCTCTTAACCTTCATGCTGGAACGCGTGTTAACCCAAAGCCATATTACCTGACCCGACTCTATAAAGCAATTAAGAACGAGCAAACCTGCCGGATCCAAAGAGGCACGTTTCATATTTCCTCGAGATAAGGCCGCCATCTGTTGACTAAATAAACCTCTTCAGTGGGTGTGAGGTAATGCAGTTTAATTTGATGTAATGTGATAGTCATCCGAAGAAAATTGCTTGTGAGCATCAAAAGCCGCTGAAGCATTATGAGAAAAAGCAGCTGGGTGACCAGATGAGTGTGCAGCTCAGGAGGAGCGTTCGCTCTCGATCACGTTTCCTGTCGTAGGTCTTTACTGATCAGCAGGGTGTGAAGTAATCAGGGCTGTAAAATACTGAGCTGGAACTTTACTTGCACATGGTGTCCTTCTGTTTTCTTAATCAGACACTTTAGGAGTCATTGCTTTCTAAATGTAATGACTTTGTTGTACTGGGTTGAGTCAGGCTAACTTCAAGTTTACGAGGGTAACTAAACTTATTAGCATTATGAAAAAGGTTTAACACATTTCTGCTGTACATTGGGTTATTTTCTGATGTGTTAAAGGCTGTTTTAAATCACGTTTTCTTATTTTCACATCTGTAATAGTTCATAAAAAGCCCTCCAAACAAAATGACAAAATATTTCTTAGAGAAATCTCACCACAAACTCCTTTTAGAAGCTGTTTTGAAGCTTTTGATTATGTCAAACAAATTGTGGGCATTTCAATTTCAAATTTTCTGAGCTTGTTTATTCTTGATTTAACTGAGAATCATGCGATATGATCCGAAGCTTCAGCAACAGCTACAAGCAAAATGCCTTGTGGTGAGATTGCTTTGCCAACTCCAAAAGTCAACACAGTGATCTCGACAAAATATGTTGGTTCGTCGTTCCTTTAAAAAGGAAGCGTCACCACGCTCCAGTGAGGTCCTCAAGATGGCCGGCCTTCTTCACAAACATCCGACCCGGCTGCAGCCACCCTTCAAAAACGCTAAAAGATGAAGGACTTTCATTCCATAGAACCGACAACAAAATCAAACTTTACAAGGCTCTCAAATCAGCCTGCCTTTCCCACCGCTCTGTCAACACCAGCTCTCTTGCGAGTGACGTCATCACGCACACCCCCCAACAACACGCCGCGGACGCAGCGCACCTGTTAAAGGGTCAGTTCACCTTCATCCACCATCTCAAAGACATTAGTGATGATGGACTGACCGATTCTTTCCAGAATAGGTTCCTTCGAGTTGATATATGTTAACGCATCGAAACCTTCGTACATTTCCAGTTTTGATACTCTTTGTAAAACACAGCCTCGGTTCCTCATGACACCTCCGATCTCAATGCGTTCTGTGTGCATTTACAGCTGCATTAACATATATTGTGCTATAGATACAGAACTGGGTTGTAAATGACACCATGGCTGCCAAATGAAATTCATGTTTGATAAATATGATCCATGAAATAGCATTTATTATTGACTAAAGTGCAGTAAAATGTATTGTATGTGATGAACTGCATGTAAAGGTTCACTGACTCCTACAGAGAGAGAAGCATTTAAGATGACTGTCTGTCCGACCCCGCAGTGATGGACATAAACCAAAGATAAGAAGTTTCCTCTTTCCAACAAGTAAATGTTGTTTTATGGAAACAAGAGTTTTTGTTTTTGTGTCTTCCAGTCTTTTCCCTGAGGGGGAAACGTGTGAACGTTGAATGTTAAAATCTATCTCCAAATCCTGGCTAAAAGCTCTAAAAATATGGGCAATAAAAGGGCAGTTGTCCTGTTGGCAGGCCCAGCTGGCCACCAAGAGGGCTCTCTATTGACTCGGCTGATAGAAATCTGCACTGACATTTCCCTTCTCCTTTCTATCTGAAAGAGCCCAGGACTGACATTACAGCTAAGCATTTCAAAGGCCCAGTCAAATTGCTCTTTTGATATTCAGTCAGGCCAGCCTTCTGGGGACCCGTGGCTTGGGGAATCATATAAAAGAAGAGATGACAAGGAGTATCTAAGACCTAGACACTTTTCAACAAAGCAGGGAAGAAGCTGCAATATAGAAGGATGGTGACCGAAATACAAGACCTCTGTGAACTTTATGAACTTGCATGTGTCCAACTGAAAAAGTAGCAAAATGCCTATGCCCGCTAAGGATTTGAAAGAGTTCAGGTTGAACTTCACGGTTTTGTTTTTGTTGGATGTTCATGCAGAGGAGGGAGAGAAAATGTCTGATTTCAGAATGAGGTGATTGATAAATGAAGACACGTGACATTTGTATCCATAGAGTGTTTAAAGGGACTGTTTGTAACTTCTTACACTTACACTCTTATAAATCATTGCGGGTCAGTGTCTCATGCGCGCTCGCGTGTGGCTACGCTGTTCCAACGCAAACTACACGAAAGCACCAAAACCGCAAAGTTATTTCTAGTGAAGCCCGTCTTGCAAAAACAGTGTCAACTAATCCTGCTCCAGCCCCCCGACCACAGCCAGAAGACACAGGGGAGACCGTAGCCCTGGTCTCCAGGGCTGGAGTCGATGCTGCTCTGCTCCTCTGCCTGCTTGCCTTCAGTCACACACCGCACTCGTTCTCACTCGCTACTTCACTCCACTCTCACGTGCATGCGCGCACACTACACACTGCAGAAGAGTTGGTAGCTCTGAGAATATCTAGTGAATGTACAGTGGACGTTTGTGCAGAAATAACTGCTGCAGCTCCTCCAGACCAACAGAGGTTTCCCGTGTCTTGTCAAGTGACGGGGCTCCGCAGCGAGTAATGTTATTGTCTCAAAAACCAAAACACCAGTGTCTCCCCTGTTCCTTCTGACCGCGGTCGGGAGGGCTGAAGCAGTAAAGCATCAGCATGATTTCATGGAGAGACCCTGCCGCGTCAGGGGATCCGAGCATATTCAAGCAG
>NW_023618486.1:0-933 GCF_015220745.1 Sebastes umbrosus | reverse complement strand
AAAAAAAAGTGTGTTTGGATTCCATTAGAGAAGCTCCAACCTCATTATGTTTGCCTGTGAATCATGCAGCAGTAATGGCTTATAAGTTTAGGTTGCAGGTAAATGACTGCCCTTGGGGCGGTCTTTGAATGTGGAGGCAGAATAATTAGAGAAAAGAGAATATAAAAAAGGGGTCCCTATTATAGTGTCCTTGTTCTTTTTAATCATATCCTTGAAGTCACAAGATATTATTGAAGTTGTGGTGCATGTTAGCTGCAGTCGGTTGACTGATGAACGTTCTCTTCTGAATCACAAATCATCCTCCTCCGTCTTTAAAACTGTCGATCGGTACCGGTGAGGCTAGAGGGGTGAACGCTGTCTGCCCTTATTACTGGAGCTGAAACTAAATGTTCTCATTTGCATCCTTTGTCACCTGTGGGTTTCGAAAAGTTCATTATAGTACTCAAGTTTTAACTTTGGGTTGGCGGAGGCTGAATTTCTATTCAGTCTTCTAAAAAGGATGAAAACCACATATTAAACTCCAAACTGTTTCATGTCTTTCACACGAAGAATAGTCGAACATAGCCCACTGTATGTTCCCTCAATCACACTCCGAACAGGGATGTATTAACGATACTTATTATTCTTATTTACTTATTCAGCATTTTAACAATCTAAAGTGTAAGGAATAGATTAAACAAACCACAGACAATGACTAGATGTACAGAAAATTGAAAGTAGGCTATAGGCTGTGTGTGATGTGTAGGGAAGTCACGAGAAACGATTCTTCGGTACCAAGACGATGCCAAAATTTCAAATCTAATCTAATAATTTTGAGCGGTAAATCTACCATGTTATCATTGTTAGCTGCATATGTGCACAGGTGTAGAAACAGTAGGCTAACTGAAGTGAGCTAATGGTCAATAGTACTATAGAGACTGTGTTTTTGTGTCT
>NW_023618485.1:35000-49333 GCF_015220745.1 Sebastes umbrosus | reverse complement strand
ACAGAGAGAGAGACAGACAGAGAGACAGACAGAGAGAGACAGATTAACTTCCCACAGACTTGATGGGTTTATTGGGTTGTATTTCACTGTGTTCTTATTGTATATATTATTATATATATTACATATTATTATATATTCTATATATATATATATATACTAATATATTGTATATTAGTATATATATTATATATATTATATTATGTATATATATAATATATATTATTATATATATTATTACATATATATTATTATATATAATATATAATATATATATTATTATATATAAAATATATTATATATAATAATCTAATAATATATAATATATATATATATAATGATATATATTATATATATTATATATCATAATATAATAATATATATTTTGTATAATAAAGGCTTCACCTCCTCCTTGGAGATGCCTGCCTGCTTCTTGCGGTTCCATTCGTTATAATAGAGGCAGCTTCCGTTACGGTCAAATACGTACAAGTTATGAACCGTCATCTGAAATAAACACACAGATATTAAACAGATATTAAACAGATATTAAATAGATATTAAACAGATATTAAACAGATATTAAATAGATATTAAACAGATATTAAATAGATATTAAACAGATATTAAATAGATATTAAACAGATATTAAACAGATATTAAATAGATATTAAACAGATATTAAACAGATATTAAATAGATATTAAACAGATATTAAACAGATATTAAATAGATATTAAACAGATATTAAACAGATATTAAATAGATATTAAACAGATATTAAATAGATATTAAACAGATATTAAACAGATATTAAACAGATATTAAACAGATATTAAACAGATATTAAATAGATATTAAATAGATATTAAACAGATATTAAACAGATATTAAACAGATATTAAACAGATATTAAACAGATATTAAACAGATATTAAACAGATATCATCATTCTACTGTCAGAACAGTGTTCACACATTCTGAACGAGTCAATCAATCAATAACGATCAATAAGCACTGGGTGTCTCACATTAGTGCCGAATCAAAGATTAAATCATACAGAATGTGACAGAGCTTTTCTTTTAATCGCAGGTGTGTGTTTAGTTGTTTTTTGTTGGCTGTTGAGATTAAAGTGAGAGATTCTCAGACGGAGTCTGGTTGTGAGGCTCATTAACGAGCTGCTAGTCCGATAAAACCTCCTCTAAACAAACCACGTTACTCACACTGCGTCTAATAACATCCACACTGCGTTTAGACGCATTAATCCAGAGTTTAGACGCATTAATCCAGAGTTTAAACGCATTAATCCAGAGTTCAGACGGAGTTTAATGAGGCGGTGTTTACCTTCTCTTCCGGTTTCCAGCGGAGCTCAGGACCCCGCTGCAGGGCTGCCCGCTTACCTGCCGGAGCAGAACTGCTCTTTGTGGAGTTTTATAAATGTATCTTTGACTTATAATAAGAAGACAGAAACATATACTGAAATCTAACCCGTTATCTAATGAGCCGGGTTAATGTGTGATGCTGTTGGTGACTCACACAGCGCTGAAGAGTTCAGTTCTAGTGACACAAAGAACATTAAAGGGCCTGTTAGTCAGAATCATAATGTGTTGTTAACAGCTTCACCTGTGGCCGTTAAGTCCACCACAGTCAGCGTCCTGTTGCTGGCGCTTGTGCTCGCTCTACATAGACATGAAGGAACATCATCAACACAGTGAGGAGACACACGTCAGCTAAAAGCACAATATCACTCTATATTTCAGCTGCTTGGCAGTAATGTTAGCTGACCAGACCAAGGTCTCTCCATGAATCAATGCTGATCCTAGTGTTGGCTTTTCCCGCCTCAGCCTCCCGACCGCGGCCGGAGGGAACGGGGGAGACGATAACGTTTCTCTCTGCGGAGCCCCGTCACTTCACAAGACACGGGAAACCTCTGTTGGTCTGGAGGAGCTGCAGCAGTTATTTCTGCACAAACGTCCACTGAACATTCACTAGATATTCTCAGAGCTAAACTAACTCTTCTGCAGTGTGGAGTGAGCAGCATGCACGTGAGAGGTGGAGAGAGAGAGAGAGAAGGAGCGTGGTGTGTGAGTGAAGGCAGGCAGAGGAGACGAGGAGCAGAGGAGCAGAGGAGCAGAGGAGACGAGGAGCAGAGGAGCAGAGGAGCAGAGGAGACGAGGAGCAGAGGAGCAGAGGAGCAGAGACTCCGGCCACACGCCAGCGCGCATGGGATCCAGACCCGGTACATTTATACGCTTACAAAGTTACAAACAGTCCCTTTAAAGGCAACAGCAATAATGGAGATAATTTAATTATTATTATTATTATTGTTATTATTATTAATAATTATTTATTTTTATTTTATTGCTTTAAAAAAAAAAAAGTTATTATTATTATTATTATTATTATTATTATTATTATTGTTATTATTATTATTATTGTTATTGTTATTGTTATTATTATTATTATTGTTATTATTATTGTTATTGTTATTATTATTGTTATTATTATTATTATTGTTATTATTGTTATTGTTGTTGTTGTTATTGTTATTATTATTATTGTTATTATTGTTATTATTATTGTTGTTATTATTACTGTTATTGTTATTATTGTTATTATTATTGTTGTTGTTATTGTTATTGTTATTATTATTATTGTTGTTATTGTTATTGTTATTATTATTTTTATTGTTGTTGTTATTGTTATTATTGTTATTATTATTATTATTGTTGTTATTGTTATTATTATTGTTGTTATTGTTATTATTGTTATTATTATTGTTATTGTTATTATTGTTATTATTATTATTATTATTGTTATTATTATTGTTATTGTTATCTCCTGCTCCTCTCCAGTAGTGTTATTGTTGTTGTTGTTATCTCCTGCTCCTCTCCAGTAGTATTGTTGTTATTATTGTTATTGTTATCTCCTGCTCCTCTCCAGTAGTGTTATTGTTGTTGTTGTTATCTCCTGCTCCTCTCCAGTAGTGTTGTTATTGTTGTTGTTATCTCCTGCTCCTCTCCAGTAGTGTTATTGTTGTTGTTATTGTTATCTCCTGCTCCTCTCCAGTAGTGTTATTGTTGTTGTTATTGTTATCTCCTGCTCCTCTCCAGTAGTGTTGTTATTGTTGTTGTTATCTCCTGCTCCTCTCCAGTAGTGTTGTTATTGTTGTTGTTATCTCCTGCTCCTCTCCAGTAGTGTTGTTATTGTTGTTGTTATCTCCTGCTCCTCTCCAGTAGTGTTATTGTTGTTGTTATTGTTATCTCCTGCTCCTCTCCAGTAGTGTTGTTATTGTTATTGTTATCTCCTGCTCCTCTCCAGTAGTGTTATTGTTGTTGTTATTGTTATCTCCTGCTCCTCTCCAGTAGTGTTGTTATTGTTGTTGTTATCTCCTGCTCCTCTCCAGTCATCCAGCAGGAGGCGGTGATGCTCCTCTCCAGTCGTCCAGCAGGAGGCGGTGATGCTCCTCTCCAGTAGTCCAGCAGGAGGCGGTGATGCTCCTCTCCAGTCGTCCAGCAGGAGGCGGTGATGCTCCTCTCCAGTAGTCCAGCAGGAGGCGGTGATGCTCCTCTCCAGTCGTCCAGCAGGAGGCGGTGATGCTCCTCTCCAGTAGTCCAGCAGGAGGCGGTGATGCTCCTCTCCAGTAGTCCAGCAGGAGGCGGTGATGCTCCTCTCCAGTCGTCCAGCAGGAGGCGGTGATGCTCCTCTCCAGTAGTCCAGCAGGAGGCGGTGATGCTCCTCTCCAGTAGTCCAGCAGGAGGCGGTGATGCTCCTCTCCAGTCGTCCAGCAGGAGGCGGTGATGCTCCTCTCCAGTAGTCCAGCAGGAGGCGGTGATGCTCCTCTCCAGTAGTCCAGCAGGAGGCGGTGATGCTCCTCTCCAGTCGTCCAGCAGGAGGCGGTGATGCTCCTCTCCAGTCGTCCAGCAGGAGGCGGTGATGCTCCTCTCCAGTAGTCCAGCAGGAGGCGGTGATGCTCCTCTCCAGTCGTCCAGCAGGAGGCGGTGATGCTCCTCTCCAGTAGTCCAGCAGGAGGCGGTGATGCTCCTCTCCAGTCGTCCAGCAGGAGGCGGTGATGCTCCTCTCCAGTAGTCCAGCAGGAGGCGGTGATGCTCCTCTCCAGTAGTCCAGCAGGAGGCGGTGATGCTCCTCTCCAGTCGTCCAGCAGGAGGCGGTGATGCTCCTCTGAGCCGGTAAACACCACAGAGGAAGCAGCAGCAGTAGTTGTGATAGAGACATGATGGCGGCAGGCAGCATGATGATGATGAGGAGCTCCGGCTTCCAGCAGCTTTCCTCTCAGGCGGACCTGGTTCCGGACTGGATCAGCCAGGAAGTCAGCACCGGGGTGAGTACCCGTCTGTGGGACCGGAGCGGACCGATCCGGACCCGGTTCTGGTCCTGTGGAGAGTCTGTGAAGAACTCAATGAGACAGCAGTTCTACCGCAGGGAGCTAACGGCTAATGCTAACGCTAATGTTAATGCTAATGCTAAAGCTAACGGCTAACGCTAATGCTAACGGCTAACGCTAATGCTAACGGCTAACGCTAATGCTAACGGCTAATGCTAATGCTAATGCTAAAGCTAACGGCTAATGCTAACTGCTAATGCTAATGCTAATTTTAACGCTAATGCTAATACTAACGCTAATGCTAACGGCTAATGCTAATGCTAATGCTAACGGCTCATGCTAATGCTAATGCTAATGCTATGGTCGGTTAGAGTTCCGACTAGAGGAAGAATAAACCGGACCAGATTCAGTCCCGGTGGATGTTGTGAACCGGGAGCTGGTGTACAGCTGTGTGTGACTGACCGGTGATGAAGCTCGATGAGCGGCTAACTGTGTGTCCGATAATAGGCTCACCGAGTTAACGCCACTGCGAACGGCTGCAGACGAGCTCAGTGTGGCTGCCTGCTGTCCGATAATAGATGCACTACTCTGTCACTCTCTGCTGTATTAAACACCACCTGTCTGTCTGTCTGTCTGTCTGTCTGTCTGTCTGTCTGTCTGTCTGTCTGTCTCTCCACCTGTCTGTCTCTCTGTCTCTCCACCTGTCTGTCTGTCTCTCCACCTGTCTGTCTGTCTGTCTGTCTCTCTGTCTCTCCACCTGTCTGTCTGTCTGTCTCTCCACCTGTCTCTCCACCTGTCTGTCTGTCTGTCTGTCTGTCTGTCTGTCTGTCTGTCTCTCTCTCTCTCTCTGTCTCTTTGTCTGTCTGTCTGTCTGTCTGTCTGTCTGTCTGTCTGTCTGTCTCTCTCTCTCTCTCTGTCTCTTTGTCTGTCTGTCTGTCTGTCTGTCTGTCTGTCTGTCTCTCTCTCTCTCTCTGTCTCTTTGTCTGTCTGTCTGTCTGTCTGTCTGTCAGACCACCATCATGGCGGTGGAGTACGATGGAGGAGTTGTGATCGGTGCTGACTCTCGGACCACCACCGGGTGAGACCAACAACACTGTTCAGAACATTATACTGGATGTAGAGGACACTCAGTTAAACCTGTCTGTCTCTCTCTCTCTCTCTCTCTCTCTCTCTCTCTCTGTCTGTCTGTCTCTCTCTGTCTGTCTCTCTCTCTCTGCCTGTCTCTCTCTCTGCCTGTCTGTCTCTCAGAGCGTACATCGCCAACAGAGTAACAGACAAACTGACTCCGATCCACGACCGGATCTTCTGCTGCAGGTCAGTTCACTCCAACAGTTCTGAGGAGCTCTTCCCACCAGAACACAGGAACCTTTTAGAGTCTTTGTAGGAACTCTTAAAGAACACAGGAACCTTTTATGGTCTTTGTATGAACTATTGAAGAACACAGGAACCTTTTAGGGTCTTTGTAGGAACTCTTAAAGAACACAGGAACCTTTTATGGTTTTTGTAGGAACTATTGAAGAACACAGGAACCTTTTAGGGTCTTTGTAGGAACTATTGAAGAACACAGGAA
This sequence comes from Sebastes umbrosus, assembly GCF_015220745.1. Classification (NCBI taxonomy): domain Eukaryota; kingdom Metazoa; phylum Chordata; class Actinopteri; order Perciformes; family Sebastidae; genus Sebastes; species Sebastes umbrosus. The sequence continues at coordinate 43,424 of NW_023618485.1, read as the reverse complement.
CCTTTTATGGTTTTTGTAGGAACTATTGAAGAACACAGGAACCTTTTAGGGTCTTTGTAGGAACTATTGAAGAACACAGGAACCTTTTAGGGTCTTTGTAGGAACTCTTAAAGAACACAGGAACCTTTTATGGTTTTTGTAGGAACTCTTAAAGAACACAGGAACCTTTTATGGTCTTTGTATGAACTATTGGAGAACACAGGAACCTTTTAGAGTCTTTGTAGGAACTCTTAAAGAACACAGGAACCTTTTTAGGAACAAGGAACTTGATTTTCAGAGGATTTAACGAAACACAGAACCTTTGATAGAACTGTAGAGGAACCCGGGATGTTCTTGAAGTTCCTGATGTTCCTGATGTTCTGCAGGTCTGGATCAGCTGCTGACACTCAGGCCATCGCTGACGTGGTCACCTACCAGCTGGGCTTCCACAGGTAACACCCCCCCCCCCAGTTTGATTGACAGCCTCAGCGTCCAGTCAGGTGATGGAACCAGTTTGATTGACAGCTGATGGTGATGTTTACCTGTGTGTGGTCCGGCCCCCCAGCATCGAGCTGGACGAGCCCCCATTGGTGGAGACGGCCGCCAATCTGTTCAGAGCGAGCTGCTACCGGTACCGGGAGGAGCTGACCGCCGGGATCCTGGTGGCGGGCTGGGACCGCAGGAAGGGGGGGCAGGTACTACTGCAGTAGTACACACAGTACTACACAGTACTACACACAGTACTACACAGTACTACACACAGTACTACACACAGTACTACACACAGTACTACACACAGTACTACACAGTACTACACACAGTACTACACAGTACTACACACAGTACTACACAGTACTACACAGTAACACATGGAGTTGGAGGTAGTTAGAGTGTGACGTGCTCACCTGTCCGTCTCCAGGTGTACTGCGTTCCTATTGGAGGGATGCTGGTGAGGTAGTTAGAGTGTAACAGCTCACCTGTCCGTCCTCAGGTGTACTGCGTTCCTATTGGAGGGATGCTGGTGAGGTAGTTAGAGTGTGACGTGCTCACCTGTTCGTCCTCAGGTGTACTGCGTTCCTATTGGAGGGATGCTGGTGAGGTAGTTAGAGTGTAACAGCTCACCTGTCCGTCCTCAGGTGTACTGCGTTCCTATTGGAGGGATGCTGGTGAGGTAGTTAGAGTGTAACAGCTCACCTGTCCGTCCTCAGGTGTACTGCGTTCCTATTGGAGGGATGCTGGTGAGGTAGTTAGAGAGTGTAACAGCTCACCTGTCCGTCCTCAGGTGTACTGCGTTCCTATTGGAGGGATGCTGGTGAGGCAGCCGGTGTCGGTGGGCGGCAGCGGCAGCTCCTACATCTACGGCTTCATGGACTCCAACTACAAACCGGACCTGACCCGGGACCAGTGTCTGGAGCTCACCGCTGCAGGTACGCTGCTGCTGCAAAGCATGCTGGGAGGTGTGGTCCACCGCCGGCTCTGACTCTAACGGTCTGTCTGTCTCTGTCTCTCAGCTCTGTCTCTGGCGATGGAGAGGGACGGCTCCAGCGGCGGCGTGGTCCGACTGGCGAGCATCTCGGAGGACGGCGTGGAGAGACGGGTCATCCTGGGGAACCAGCTGCCCAAGTACTCCACGCACTGAACCCCCCCCCCCGGCGCCGCGTCAGCGTCAACGTCAGACATTTTGTGTTGTCAATAAAGTTTCCAGTTAGTCTTTGACGTCTCTTCCTTCTGTTGTCCTGTAGACCAGTTAGCCTAGCTTAGCACAAACACTGGAAGTGGGGGGAAACTGCTAGCGTGTTGTTGATCTGTAGTTCCCTCAGTGTCCAGCAGGAGGACACGTCCTCATCCACACTCGTCTCACTGTCTCTGTTTATAATAAATAATTAAATACATAAATATAATACACATAAAATAATGCAGAGAATGAAGATGTTAAATAATTAATTAATATAATGAATAAATAAAGTAAATAAATATAATAAATATCCAACATTATAATAATAATAATCTTCAGTATATTTATGACTGATGGAATGAACACAGTAGTACATCATGATGTCATCACAGTACAAGTACACTTTAGATATATATATATTTAATATGTAGATTTAATATTATTTTAAGATTTGTTTTATTTTCTATTTATTTCTTATTTGAGGGAAATTTACCTTTAATTTGAAAGTTTACTAACAGGATGTCACAGATCTGACAAATATCTGATAATCAATAAATATAATATAAATACATAACTAAATAAATATAATATAAATAAATATTATATAAATAAATAATAAATCGATAAATATATAATAAATTAAATATAATATAAATACCTAAATAAATATGATATACATATAAAACTAAATAATAAATCAATAAATATGATATAAATACATAACTAAATAAATATAATATAAATAAATATTATATAAATAAATAATAAATCGATAAATATATAATAAATTAAATATAATATAAATATGATATACATATAAAACTAAATAATAAATCAATAAATATGATATAAATACATAAATCTTAATAAAGAGCTTCAGAGGGTTAAAATAAGAAGTACTCAGATCTTTTACTGCAGTAAAAGTACTAATACACACTGGAGTACAAATACTCCACTACAAGTAAAAGTACAGAAGTACTTGGTAGTAAAAGTAAAAGTACTGCTCCGTGTGTGTGTGTGTGTGTGTACTTACATGAAGACAGGAGGCCGTCTCAGCCAATCAGGAGCCTCTGAAGAAAACATCTGACCAATGAGACGCTGAGAACTGAAACACACACACACACAAACACTGAACACACACTGAACACACACACACACACACACACACACAAACACTGAACACACACTGAACACACACACACAAACACTGAACACACACTGAACACATACACACACACACACAAACACTGAACACATACACACACACACACACTGAAAATATACTGAACACACACACACACTGAACACAGCTGGTTTATATAAAATAAAAACTTGTTCCACAAACTGGTGAAAACATCTGGAAATATTTAACTGAAGAAGAGGAAGAGGAGGAGGAAGAGGAAAAGGGGGAGGAAGAGGAAAAGGGAGGAAGAGGAGGAAGAGGAGGAGGAAGAGGAGGAGAGAGGAAAAGGGGGAGGAAGAGGAGGAAGAGGAAGAGGAGGAAGATGAGGAGGACGAGGAGGAGGAGAGGAAAAGGAGGAGGAGGAGGAAGAGGAGGGAGGAAGAGGAGGAGGAGGAAGAGGAGGAGGAGGAGGAGGAAGAGGAGGAGGAAGAGGAGGAAGAAGAAGAGGAAGAGGAGGAAGAGGAGAGAGGAAAAGGGGGAGGAAGAGGAGGAAGAGGAGGAGGGGTTTTGAAAGCAGTACTTGTTCTGTGGTTTTATATTAGTACATTAGAAACATGAAATGAGGAGTTGAGGACGCCTGATTGGACGGTTTCATCTTTATTGTGATTGGCTGACAGAGACCCCCCCCCCCCAAACCCCCCTATATGTCAATAACAATTATAATATTCTCATTTATAAAAAGGCAGAGAGCTGATCCAGATCCATCTGATCCAGATCCAGATCCAGATCCATCTGATCCAGATCCATCTGATCCAGATCCAGATCCAGATCCATCAGATCCAGACGGCTGCAGATTGGCTGGTTAGTGGTTTGACTGACAGGTCAGGGGACCAATCAGTGAAGAGCCCTGAAGTCAGTCAGTCTACATGAGACGGACCTGAACGGGTCCAAACGGAGGACAGAACCTGACAAAATAATAAATAAATAAATACGTCATTAAATGAACCAAAAATAATATTAAAAATAAATGAAGCCAATAATGAATTAATGAAATGTGACAAACTAATATTTCTGTTTTAATTTCATTATTTATTTACTCTTCTGATTAATATTCTTTTATTCATTGATCTATTTATTTTTATTCATTTTTTAATTTATTTTTAATTTGTTTTATATTTTAAATGCATATATTTATTTAAGTGTTTGTGCATTATTTATTATTTATTTATATTTTAAATGCATATATTTATTTAAGTATTTGTGCATTTATTCATTTATTACTGCATGATTTCCCCTTTGCATTTCACCCCTTATTTATTCCCCCAAACTTATTTATTTCAGTACTCTTTTCTTTACACATTTCATCATAAATAAATACTAAATAAATGCAAAAATAAATAAATTTAAAAATGAATAAATAAATAGATAAAAGGGATATAGGAATAAAGAAGCAAATCAAAACAAATAATTTGTCACATTTTATCAATTAATTAATTAATTAATTAATTAATTAATTAATTAATTAATGATTACATTTATTTTGAATATTATTTTTGCTACATTTAAAGACGTATTTATTTATTTATCTATCGAGTCATTTATTGAGTCCGGTTCCGTGTGATATCTGGGTCACACTGCGGTTCTTCAGATGTGATCTTTGGTTCTGAAATATTAGACAAATCTTTTTTTGTTCTTTTTCTTTCTTTACAAAATGACGTCGGTATAAAAACGTTGATCTGCTAAAAACATGATATCAGGTACAAAAAGTGCTAAAATACAAAACCATCAACAGCTGAACGGTTCCGAGAAGTCCGATAGCTCGTGTTTAGTCCTCTGATGTGGAACCGTCACCACATCATTAACTTCTGTTTAAAACGTCTTCGTGTTAAAATGTAGAATCAGGTTAAATGTGCTTCGTCTGTGGAGACACGCATCCTCGTCTGTGGAGACACGCGTCCTCGTCTGTGGAGACACGCGTCCTCCTCTGTGGAGACACGCGTCCTCCTCTGCAGTGGTTCCGTTCCAGAAGGTAGAAAGTGAAATGTTATAAAGTGATGGGATCCAACTGGACCACCGGATCTGGACCAGATTGCAGTCCACAGTGATTAGTGTTGACTTTAAAAGGACAGAGTTCAGATGAAGTATCACTAACAGGGTTAAAAACTGTGACCTTTGGAGAACCAGGCTCACAGTACACGTCCACCATGAGTGGACGTCTGTAGGTGTCTCAGTTTAAGAGACGCGTGGGTCAATAATGTGACGTAGAAAGTCTCCCAGTCGTCCAGAGTCTCGTCACCGGAACATCACATTAACTTGGATTCAAACTCGGAGGATGTTTGCAGAAGATTTCCACAAATGTTTGGAATCTGGAGGAAGACCTCGAAGATTTCCTCAAAAGGTTCACCGCTGTTTCCTGAGACCATCCCATAATATTCCTCACAGATTATGAAAAGTATGATAGTAAAACTTCACTAGAACATGTCGACAAGTCACGACATGAACGCTTTATGGACGTCCTGATGTCCCTCAGGTCGATATTCACAAATCAACGGAGAGTACCGACCGGTCTGTTCGGAATTCCTGTGAAGTTGTTCCAAGATTCAACACAAGAGTTCATCAGAAAGGTTCCGTTATAATCCAGAACCTTCCTGATATTAAAAGGTTCCCACATCAGAAAGGTTCCGTTATAATCCAGAACCTTCCTGATATTAAAAGGTTCCCACATCAGAAAGGTTCCGTTATAATCCAGAACCTTCCCGATATTAAAAGGTTCCCACATCAGAAAGGTTCCGTTATAATCCAGAACCTTCCTGATATTAAAAGGTTCCCACATCAGAAACGTTCCGTTATAATCCAGAACCTTCCCGATATTAAAAGGTTCCCACATCAGAAAGGTTCCGTTATAATCCAGAACCTTCCCGATATTAAAAGGTTCCCACATCAGAAAGGTTCCGTTATAATCCAGAACCTTCCTGATATTAAAAGGTTCCCACATCAGAAAGGTTCCGTTATAATCCAGAACCTTCCCGATATTAAAAGGTTCCCACATCAGAAAGGTTCTGTTATAATCCAGAACCTTCCTGATATTAAAAGGTTCCCACATCAGAAAGGTTCCGTTATAATCCAGAACCTTCCCGATATTAAAAGGTTCCCACATCAGAAAGGTTCCGTTATAATCCAGAACCTTCCCGATATTAAAAGGTTCCCACATCAGAAACGTTCCGTTATAATCCAGAACCTTCCCGATATTAAAAGGTTCCCACATCAGAAACGTCCCGTTATAATCCAGAACCTTCCCGATATTAAAAGGTTCCCACATCAGAAAGGTTCCGTTATAATCCAGAACCTTCCTGATATTAAAAGGTTTAACGTGGACACGTTAACTCACGACTAAAATCCCTTCGGTTGTTCCTAAATGTCTCCCGTTCCTCGGCAGTCTGGGAGCGTTACATTTGATCATCATGAAAGAACAAATCAACAGATTCAGATCCGTTGATGCTGCAGAGCAGGAAGATCCAGAATCTGGTGGTTCTGTGTGACGGACAGGGCTGGGAACCAATCCCAGCGGTGCTTTCATGCAGTGCGTGGGCTCCATCTCCTCGTCCAATAAGAGAACGTCTCTGTTGTGCTGGATGCCGATTGGCCGGGGAGTCCGGGACTATAAAGACACCCGGCCAAGGAGGTGGGAGGAGCTTTGGTTTTCCTGAGCAGTGGATGGCTGATGTGGTCTGGCGAGGCCTGACAGTCGACCAATCGGGTGCTGGCTGTGGTTAATTAGTTATTTAGTGTTCTTTGTGCTCCGTTAAACCCGATGCCTCTCATTGGTCTGACCATCAGGGGGGGCGGAGTCTCACTGGTCCTCAGGCTTTCTGATTTGGTCAGTAGAGAAGGGTGGGCGGGGCTTTGTGTATCCGGAGCGTCTGGATGGAGGAGAGGATTTTCTTCTGGTGGCCGGCGAGGGTCACGCCCACTCTGAGCAGGTCTCTATGGAGACAGACGTAAGGTAAATATATGATATAATATATATATATAGTACATGTGGAGGTATAAGTGGAGAGCATCGTACTCGGTGTTGAGCTGTGAGACGACGTCCAGGCTGCTGAATCCTTCCTGCAGGAAGCTCTGCTCGTACCGCTCCATCTTTATGGCTCGAAGCCACTCAGAGACAGAACCACAGGCCGAGAGAGAGGGGGGGACACGCTGGTCCAACAGGGGCTGGGACGCACTGAGAGACAGACAGGTAGACAGACGGGTAGAGAGAGACAGGTAGACAGACAGGTAGACAGACAGGTAGAGAGACAGGTAGACAGACAGGTAGAGAGACAGGTAGACAGACAGGTAGACAGACAGGTAGAGAGACAGGTAGACAGACAGGTAGACAGACGGGTAGAGAGAGACAGGTAGACAGACAGGTAGACAGACAGGTAGACAGACAGGTAAACAGACAGGTAGAGAGACAGGTAGACAGACAGGTAGACAGACAGGTAGAGAGACAGGTAGACAGACAGGTAGAGAGACAGGTAGACAGACAGGTAGAGAGACAGGTAGACCGGTTATTGCTTCACTCTGATCTACAGAATTACCCAGGGACGTGAACCCGCGCGTGTAAATAACTTTGTCTGTTCAAACTCTAACTGTAACGCCACGTCTAACTCTAACTCTAACTGTAACGCCACGTCTAACTCTAACTGTAACGCCACGTCTAACTCTAACTCTAACTCTAACGCCACGTCTAACTCTAACTGTAACGCCACGTCTAACTCTAACTCTAACTGTAACGCCACGTCTAACTCTAACGCCACATCTAACTCTAACGCCACATCTAGCTCTAACGCCACGTCTAACTCTAACGCCACGTCTAACTCTAACGCCACGTCTAACTCTAACGCCACATCTAGCTCTAACGCCACGTCTAGCTCTAACGCCACGTCTAACTCTAACGCCACATCTAACTCTAACACTAACTCTAACGCCACGTCTAACTCTAACACTAACTCTAACGCCACATCTAACTCTAACACTAACTCTAATGCCACATCTAGCTCTAACACTAACTCTAACGCCACGTCTAACTCTAACACTAACTCTAACGCCACATCTAACTCTAACACTAACTCTAATGCCACATCTAGCTCTAACACTAACTCTAACGCCACGTCTAACTCTAACGCCACATCTAGCTCTAACGCCACATCTAACTCTAACACTAACTCTAACGCCACGTCTAACTCTAACACTAACTCTAACGCCACATCTAACTCTAACACTAACTCTAATGCCACATCTAGCTCTAACACTAACTCTAACGCCACGTCTAACTCTAACACTAACTCTAACGCCACATCTAGCTCTAACGCCACGTCTAACTCTAACGCCACGTCTAACTCTAACGCCACATCTAACTCTAACGCCACGTCTAACTCTAACACTAACTCTAATGCCACATCTAACTCTAACACTAACTCTAATGCCACATCTAACTCTAACACTAACTCTAACGCCACGTCTAACTCTAACACTAACTCTAACGCCACATCTAACTCTAACACTAACTCTAACGCCACATCTAACTCTAACGCCACATCTAGCTCTAACGCCACGTCTAACTCTAACGCCACGTCTAACTCTAACGCCACATCTAACTCTA